>NW_024755207.1:597500-689566 GCF_018991925.1 Homarus americanus
ACCTCTTGACAGGAAGGATGAATAGTAAGTACAATACAGTACTGTACTACAGTATTTGAAAATGCTTAATGCTTTCATTCTAGTTTTGAAGATAGATAATGTATTGCCTGTACTATTTATATGGGAAAGAATATCAGTTTGTTACTTTGATGTCTGTAGAGGCAGTATTATCAAGAGAGGACACTGCTTAGATCCTCATATCCCAGGAGTGTTGAGCATTCATGCTTTGAAGTGTGCATGTTGTGTGCTGTCAATAACTCTGAAATTACTTCATTGGTACCAAGATTCATTCCTGCAACTCACAATCTACAGAGAAGAAATTCTAATCAGTTAAATTATTTTGTACAAAAAATATTGAAAATTTAATTTACTGTATGCAGTATTCCAATTTTTTTTTTGCAAACCGTTAATTATTCATGTGAACAGAGTTTCTAATTGGACAGTCAGCATCATTTATATCCATTCTATGTGTATCAGCTGCAAACCTCAATACAGTACTAGAAAGAGCTGCAGTGTTCATACTTGTTATACATGGTCCAGAACTCCCTCTCTATTTTATTGAGAGAAAAATGGTGATCTATGGTAAAAGTTTAATAATATAGTCTGATATATATATTTTACTGGGTCCCTTTTATTTTTGTCATTACATTACATTTTATCATTTGATACATCAGAATGGTTCATGGAAAAAGTTTTTAGTTTAAAATCTTCTCATTACATAGTATTTTATATAATTACTGCTTGTACGTCTGTAAGACGAACTTTTTAGTCCAGGAACACAAATGATGTGATTGAGTGATAAGGGAAAAATTAATCTACCCTGATGGTGTACACCAGTTAGTGGTTGAGAGATGTAGATGAAAATTATGGAAACTCAGGAAATCTGTTTACTACTTTGTGTCAAGTTATGCAGGCAATGGGACTAGATATTTGGAAAGATAGTGAACACCCTGAAATTTATTCTTGGAAAATGAACATGTGAAGGATGTTTCTGGCTTGGTTTACAAATTTACTAAAGACATACATGACATCATGAGATACTACCCTGATTTAAAAAGAATAGTTCACTCCACAACTTTCTAATTTATTTAATAAGGTAACATAATTTTTATAACACTGTAGGTGGTAGAGGTGAACCCTTATAACCAGTGTCCCGTTGACCACCGATTCGCATAACCGATGATTACATTCTTTATAGGGGAAATACCCCGCAAGTATTGTTGACAACCCCGGAGATCCGACGATCGGCAGAGATAGCGTGGTGCAAATTCTTGCCACCAGAGGGCTCTGTGCACTGCCTCTGACTTGTTCCACCATCTTTGCTTTTGTTTACACTTACCATGTCTCTGACTTCTTGTTTTTTTATTATTTCTGACTTAGTATGTTATTGAATCATGCCTTAACACCCCAGTGATAGTTCCTCTTGTGCTGGACTACCTGATATGATGTGATAAGGCATAATAAGAGTGACCAGCAAAGAGAGGTAGAGACTTGAACTTGCTACCCTAGACTGTCTATAACATCCTCAACACAGGTAAATAACAATCTCAATTTATGCTTTACATTGCTTATTTAAGGCTTATTAGGTTTGCTTTATTTTCTTGCTTGATAGTGTGCAGGACAGAGATCTATCAAGGGTAGATGGGAGTTTTTGGAGGGTGGCCAGTCCCTAACTCCCTGAATTTGTTATGGTCTTTTGGGAGTAATTGCTTCAATAACCATTGATTCATTAACCAACGGTTTTTCCCAGTCCCTATATGCGTCCGTTATCAGGGTGTGCCTGTAATCTTAGATTACCACAGGGAGTTGTGACCCTGCCTTGCCATCCGTTCTCATCTTGTGGGTTGGCAATAGGATGGTTATCCTATTGTAAAACTTTGCTTCAACATGCCTAATGGGAATTGGACCACCAGAGTTGTAATCATCCCTTGGTCTCTGCCAGATTTTTGGGGTTGTAAGCAGGGAGGTGGGGGCGTTATTCTGGTTTTACCCAACATCTACCATTAGGAAATCATGGCTAACCCACACAAGTGTGGAAAATGGTTGTAAAACCTTGATGATATATATATATATATATATATATATATATATATATATATATATATATATATATATATATATATATATATATATATATATATATATATATATATATATATATATATATATATATATATATATATATATATATATATATATATATATTTTTTTTTTAAACCTTGTTTCTGTAATTTTAACTTTTTGTTCTGACGACATTCTCAACACATGTCTTACAAGCATTGTTTGGGCTTACCTTGAGCTCTTGCCGAATCGCTAGATATGATATGGTGGAAGCAGATCCGGGGCAGCACGATCTCTGTAGAACAGTATTGTAGGGTTAAATGCTAAAATAACTTTAGTGATACTGGAGAATGCGCTCCAAAATGCAATGGACCGATATGAGAATTGCAGAGACACCAATGTTTGTCAAGTAAAAGTTTTGGACCTCAGCTCGATAATAAATACATACACTGTATTTGATTCTGTAATTACTTTTTCATCCTGATTCTCCCCCAACAAAAGAGATACGGACTTTTGGATCAACTCGAATATTGTATACTCATAATGACAACCTCTAAAGCTGCTATGTTTGGAGTAAAAAATAGATGTTAAGGTCACAAGATTACCAAAGGCACCACGTGGTTGAAGTTGGTTCTTCGCTCAAGTGCAATTATTGTGATTTAAATACAGTATGTCCACATTTTCAATTTATTATTAATTGATTTATCTTATGTTCATATACAGTATAAAACATTTTTACGATAAAATTCATTTATCAGGTACTGTATTGGATGTGGCCTTCACTCTCCTTTTATATCATGGTGGCCATGTAGATTATTGAATTCAAAGAACTTATGAACTAAAGTCCTTTTTAGGGCATATATCTTTATAGTCATTATGTAGCATTGTATAATTAGTACATTGTCTCTTAAATAATATCTTTCAAGTTAAATTGAAACAAAAAATTATGCCTTTTCCCTGTAAAAATTGGTAGCCAAACATCAATATCCCTTCACGGTATTTTATGTATAATGCTACAGGCCAGTGAAGCTCTGCTGATTTGTTGTATAATGATATTGGGGTAAATGTCACTTATGGTTTTTAAACCTTGACTGTCATGTTATTCATGTTTGTAATTAGAAAAAATCTCTCCCAATCCTTCATCTCCTTAATTTTTCTTTCTGATAAAATTGAAAAATATTGTATCAAAAACAAAAGATTGAAAGCATTTAATCACAGATTCCTTCTTCTTAGAGCATGAATAAAAAGGAGAGTGGTTGTTTTGTGACAAAAATGTATGATTATCCTCTGTGAAAGAAATGCAGTTCATCCCCTTCAAAGATATCATTTTACAATTCTAAAGAGACTTTTATCAGAGAGAGAACAATGATTTGAAAGTAAGCTGCATCTTCAATGGGCTTTCTTCTTCAGACTCCGAGATAACATTTGTACGAGTAGAGTAGGTAGATGTGGCTGATAGTCTCGTGGAACAAGGAGAACCCCATACAAGTACATCTGTACATGTAATTGCATAGTACAGTATCTGTTTGATGTTATAGTAGTTGGATATATTCTCAACAGATTAATTCTTATAGTACTGCCCTTCTAATACAGGTGCTCCCCGACTTACAACGGGGTTAGGGACCCAAATCTAGGTCGTAAGTCCGACATAAAAAATAAAATAAAAATAAAAAATAAATTTCAATTTTTTTTTTTTTTAATATTAAAAATCTACAATGAAATACAGTACAGTGAGTTCTGCTATAACGCGTGTTTTGATAACGCGAATTTGCTCTAACGCGATTTATGAATTCGGAACAATATTTGTATAACGCGATCGCTTGTTTGCTATAACGCGATTTTTGCTTACTATTTCTCCAATTTTGTGGTATTAACTGTGAATATGGTAAAGAAGAATATCTCCAAAAAGCATTCTGATGATAGAATTCCCGGTGATTATCGTAAAAGAAAGGATATAACACTTGAAGAGAAGCTTGATGTTATCAACCTCAAAATCACCCTTCTCCCCCATCAAGTTACATTCATATTTTTTCAAGGTAAAGTGTTAAATTTACTGTATGATTTCATTATTAGATATGAATGTAACATTTATTTAGACTGTGCTATCCTTTGTGTTAGGCTAACTACTAAATTTTTTCGATTTCGAGTAATCTGCACCTAACCCTATTTTCTCCATAAGCCCTGTTATTTCTATTACGCGATTTTCTATAACACGATATTTTACAAGAACACAATTATCGCGTTATAGCAGAACTACCTGTACAGTAAAAGTAATAAATAATGAGGAATGGATACAGTGTGACTGAGCACTTACCTTTAATGTAGTCAGCTGAATGCACACGGGGCACCCATAATTTTCTAATTATACATGGAGACTACATTAACTGGAAACGTTTCGGTATAGAAAATGCGCGCGTCACTTGAGAAAAAAAAACAATTGGTCATGACTGCGACGGTAGTAGGGTCAGAACAGGTCGTAAGTACCGATGGACGTAAGTACAAGCAGTCGTAAGTCGGGGACTATCTGTATTTACATTACTCCGAGGTACTGCTAACTCCAGGCTCATGGGTGTTAGATTTTGTCTTAGTTTTATTCAAATATTTCATTAATAAGTAGTGTAAGTTATTTTTTATAGAATTTTCAGAACAAGTACATGGAAGGTAATTCATTAACCAAAATTTCGTTGCCCGAGGCGTTCGTTAACCGAGGGATCACTATAGTAGGAACATTATTAATTGTTAGTTGTGAATGTTTTTACCATTGAGATTTGGTCAGAGAAGCTCATAAATATGCAGTATTATGCTGCACCTAAGGCCTTATATTAATTGTATTCTCATTTAAGAATGTTTGAGCTTGTTGACATGTAAATGTATAATATTTTGTGTGATAGTAATATACAGTACTGCATACTTAAAACAATATCAGATACTGTATTTGTTAATTTATAAAGAAATCTTGGCCAGTTAACACACTTTTATTAGTTAAAGGCATCAACTGATTAATGAGTTTATAGTGTTTTAATGAACCTGTACTCACTTGCTTCCAGAAATGCAAAATAATTGACAAGAACCAGCATGCTATTGTGATCATTTTGTTGTAACTACAGCAAAACACTGAAAATGTTTATATGTTTAATGGCACCTGGGTTTGATTAGTTGCTACTAGTTGTAAAGTTTTGAAAACTTAGATATGGCAAAAGAGTAATTAAATGTTTCTATACATTGACACACTAACAGACTTGTTCCTCATGATATAGAGTTTCCATAATCAATAACATCACACAAACATCATTCATTTTTTGCTAATTACTGTATCATGGGTTCTGCCTATATTGTAAATATTCTGAATGCCTGAGTTATAAAATAATGATGATGTATGTAAGTAATGTCAAATTTAATTTTATATCAATTGCAAATTTTGTGCTGTCTTCTTATACTGTAGTGTGGTTAGTGTAAGCAATGGGGTCTTCATCTGTTTGATAGAGTATTACTTGCTGGACTCTAGTTCAACCTTTCCTTCTGTGTACAGACATAAGTACAAGTAAGCTCTCTTAAAGGTGTGTCAATGTTTCATTTTTTATGTGTTTTCTGCCAGAAGTGGAGTATGGCTCATCCATGACAGAGTCGGTCAAATCTCATCAAACTCATTATAGATAAACTGAAGTGGAGTGTCTTGCAAGACAGGTTGTGTTTCCTTACAAGTGGCTATAAAAGAAAATCAGTTTTCATTTGCATGACTGCTAACCCTAAAGTTTCCATGATTATCTTAAGCCTTGTAGGAAAATTGTGGTATCCTTGATGATGTATCTGAAAGTTCAGTATTACGAAAAGTCTGACCAATCCTTCTTTGGGTGTGTACTGTATGGATTATTACTATTTTTTATTTATTTTATTTATTTTTTCTTGTAGGTCTAGAGATGGTGCAAGTGTGTGACTTTTAAGTGTATATTTTCTTTCACAGTATATTTAATCTTGCAAATTCTTTCTAGCTGTATTTCAGGGTGATCACCATCACGAGCAATACAAACAACTTCATCTGTCCTTGTTAGTTGGTATAACAGCTGTGTTATGTTCTGGATGTATCCCTCCCATATTATGTCTACAGTTCAGGTCTTGGTTTACCCATTATGCTTCTCACAATAAATCCTTAATTCCTGCTGTTTGATCCTGGTATCACCAGTAATTGTGTTAGTTGTTTACTATTTATAAAATATATTTTCTACCCTTAAAAGATATGTGTTACATTTGCTAATGGAAAACTAAAGCAATTCACAAGTTATAATAGGTGTTTGAAAATTGCAACCAGATCATCTCATTATTATTTCTCTTATATTACAACCAGATAATATACAGGGTATAAACATTATTTCTCTTATAATACAACTGGAGGATCATCTCATTATTATTTCTTATATTACAACCAGATTATTTCAATGTTATTTCTCTTATATTACAACCAGATAATATACAGGGTATAAACATTATCTCTCTTATACAACAGGATCATCTCATTATTATTTCTCTTATATTACAACCAGATTATATCAACATTATTTCTCTTATATTACAACCAGATCATCCCATTATTATTTATCTTATATTACAACCAGATCATCCCATTATTATTTATCTTATATTATAACTCATTTGTGTACAGTATTGGATATTTAATTCCATTTGTGCTGTAAATAGATAGAAATAGAGAAACGTTCCATTATAAGAAGAAGGTTACCCAGTACTTCATAATGATAGTTTTAAATGGGTTTACCTTGCCCAATACAGTAATGTACTGTAGATGGTCATGCCTCACCTGTTTGACTTTATACTGGCAGTCCTCTCTTTTTTCACTCCATGATACATATTTTTGTTCTTATAAAGTTTCTAAATTGGTGAAAACTTCACTATAGGCAAGGTATTTTTACTGAAACATTATTTCTGAGTGAAAATTTCAAAAGTCACACTCGGGCAACTTTGTACTGCAACACTGCCACAACCTGTGGCACTCCACTGAATAGGGTTCATTGTGCAAGGTTTTTTTCTTTTGCCAACCCAGGTCAACAGGTCAGGGACCTGTCCTTTTTGCCTTGAGATATTAGTAACCTTTCATTGTAGAGCTTACTTGTACAGGGCACAAGATGGCATGTACAGGCAAATATGTGTTCATTGGGCTGTCAGTGTAATGAAGGTATGCTAGAGGAGACAGCAGTTAGTTAACTTAGCTTTTATAACCATACATTGGGATGAAGCAGCTCTGTCGTTCAGGGGTTGAATACTCAAGGCCCTGACTTGTGTGACGGATCCAAAAAATTATTGAATTGAAAAGTTTCATTATCCTTTACCTTCATATTAGACTCCAGAAGAATAATTCTTGGCTGTTAAGATAGCCTAAAATAAGGTAAAGCTAAAGAATTATTGCTGCTGACCATAAACAAGTGGGCTACACCCTGCTGTTGCTTTCAACAGTAGCCATGATATGACTTCACAAGAATCAAACCTTCAGTTCCAGTCAATTACTCAGTGGTCCTGCTCTGACATTATGAACAGCTAAGTGTGTCTTTGTGATTATAGACATATATAGTATCTTCCACTGCCACACAGTCCTACAAGTTGCTTTTATACTTACTATAGATTTGTATTTCAGTGCATGAGGGTTTATTTTGCTTAATGACCAAAGTTAGTTGGTTTCAGGTCCAAACACTGCTCTGTGTAATGAGCACATACTGTACCAGTATTTTCCAGTGCATACACTAGCTTAGCTACCATAGAATAATTACATGCCAGATGCAGGATTCCCCCAGAGACAGATAGAGGAAGTTTTGGTTCCTTTGGAGGAATTGTTTCACTTCTAGTTTCACGATAGTAATCAGGTCTGCATATAAAGTGTTCTTTTAGAGTTTGTTTGATCGTGCAACATATTGGACTCTTGTCAGGGAATTTGGACACCAGCTATCTGGAACTGGGGCTGTTTAGAGGGTGCAGTTATGTTGTTTCAATAGTGATGCATTCTTTTTCTCCTTAATGTGATTTACCCCTTTGTATTACAGTGGCACTTTCCTACTTGGGCTTGATTCAAAGCCCCATTACCCCAGGATATGCACCCCATTGTGTTGCTTGTTGACATACCCTTCTAACCTAATTTTCTCGGTGGAAAATAATATAACGTAGTTATGTTTACTGAATCTGATTATAAGTTTGAATTTAGGGACTTTGATAAACAAACTTTGGCCCAAGTGCACCCAGTTGGCGGCAGGTGGTTTACATCCTCATTTGTTGTGGATAGTGACAGTTCACAGATGTGGGTGTTCAGTCTGTATTGCCCCTCGTGAATACTTAATACTGTATACCGTAGATTTGTCTCTCCGTTCTTCTGGGGATTAATTGATCATTATTTTCAAAGTACGTAACTTGTATAGGGGATTTGGCCTGAAATTAGAGCCTTGGATTCCAGGTGTTAGGATTTTAATGAGTCTTTAATGTTCAGTCTACATTGGATCATAGTCTGTCTTGATTGAGAGAGGAGGCATTTTGTTAGATAATCTACCACTCTTTATATGTCTTCTAATTATCCTTTAGGAGGGAAATGGGGTGGAGTTTGACCACAGAAGATTAGGGTCTTATTATACATAGTTGTTCAGCCGTGATGTATGGTTATAGATGATGGATTGAACCCTAGATTCCATTTTATAACCAAATTGAGATTGAGTTACTCAATATGTACCCTCCCTCCTACCTTTGAGGTGGTGTAGTGAGCTGGATCTTACGGGTTGAGCCTTTTGATGTCATCTTGTGGCCAGTGAAAACAAAAGCGGATCACTGTATAAATATATGCTAGGCAGCAAACAATTCTCAGCTTTTTTTCATTATTCAGGTATGGTGACTTTACAGTAAGTTGTATTTTGTGGGAGTCCATTATAAAGGTGAGGTGTAATCTAACTTTTCTCATGTATTTGATTTTAAGATCCCATTCATGCAAGCATAGGACCTGCCTTTCTGGCTACATGGAGTTGCGCGATCCCGACAAGATTATGAAATGGGATCTCAGGATCAATTGACCATTTTGTAATACAGCTACTCCCCGACTTAAGACCGCCTCAGTTGTACCAAAATTTTGTCAGATTCTGTATTTTCGAGTCAGTGATTGCGCTGTGTACTGACAAAATTTTCGTTTGTAATTCACTTTGGCTGGCAAACTTAAAAGTGAGAGTTTTGTGGTGCTGAGAAGAAAAAGACACCCATTTTAGATTTTCTATATTATTTAAGCATTTTCGACTTACGGCCTGGATTTGGGTCCCTAACCCCGTCGTTAGTCGGGGAGCAGCTATATTGTTGTAATTAGTTGTGAAATTCTTCATGTATTGTCTTCCAGTGTATAAAAGTGGTATTGTACAGTATAGTAGTAAGAACACGAAGGATAGTAAGTGAACTAGTGACTAGAGTGTTGTTTCTTTTTTGGTTATGTTTGTGGCTTGGCTTTTGAAATTGTGTGGGTTTTGTATCTTGTGGATTATTTCATGTAATTTGCTGTTTTGTATTTTTTGGTATACTGTACCTTATTTATTTTGTATTATCTCACATAACCCTTCTTATCATGTCTTCCAGTTTACTGTATTGTAATGCAATAAATAATTTCACACCTACATAAGGAATCCCACACAGTATAGCTTAAATACTTTGGTGTACATTTCACATTATCCAAATCACTGTCCTTCATGCAACAATCAATTTGGTTTTAATTGCTGTCCAGTATTCAGGAATATGGCTGTTTACCTGTATTAACATCAGTATGAGCTCAATAATTTCAACAGGTGTCATCACTTATGTTCAGTTCTTCATACCATCTTGTATCCTTGCTCTTTCCTATAGTTCTTCTGTTACAGCTGCTTCCTGTAAGTGAATTCTTTAACAATGTTTTCTTTTTATTTTACCATTCTGCAACTGACTTGAATCTTGTATCTTTATTTAATGTTTACACCAGCTTGCTTGTCTTTGGGATAGGCTGTGATTAAATCCAATAACAAAAATGAAATATAAATTTGAATTAACTGGTGTTGCCAGAGTCTCTGTAAACACTTTTATTTATTTAATTATTTTTTTTATTTTTTTTTTATCAGGTCCTGTGTTGTATTTTTTTTTTTTTTATAATGCAGTGGAAGGTTCTTGGTAAGATTTTAGGTGGGATTGTTGCCCTCCCATGACTTTTTTTTTTAGGATATAGTGGAGAACTTCAAAGATTTCATGGTTAAGTTAAAACATAATCCTCATCGCAGTTTTACTGCCATTTCCCACACTTGCATGGGTTAATCGTGATTACCAGTACCTGTTGGCATGGTGTCCCAGTTGCCATCAGGCAAATTTGAAGCAAGTTTTATGGCTGGATTCTCTTCCTATCACAAACATTTACAGAGAAGGAACTAGGCATTTTATTTTTGTGGTTATTTTTCACTCTATCTCATCTCTTGTGTGCACACCACATCACTGTTCAAGAACTTCATGTTCACAAAAGAATGTCACATTTTGATTATTTTGATTATCCTCTTGCTACATCTTGTTAATTAGTATGGACTGTACCAACTTGATATTAATTAGTTTGGACTGTACCAACTTAATATTAATTAGTGTGGACTGTACCAACTTTTCAAACTGTTTCTCTTCCTTAGGAAGTTTATGAGTGCCTCAAAAAAGTTTTGTACTTAAATTATAAAATGCTTGATCTAAAGTTGCAGGACTAAGTTTTACATTTGTCAGTATGTTACCAGTAGTATGAAAATGTGTTACCTCTAAATTTGTCCATTAAAACAGGACAGTAGTAGCTTTGGCTTTGTAAGTGTATTATACATCAGTAGAGTAAAGGTGGCCAGCTGTGTTGTGAGAAAAAATGTGGTTGCCATTATTTCTAGCTGAGGTTTACATTTTGTTTTATTGATAAAACCATTAATGTTTATTAATTTTAATTCTATTGTATATTTTTGCATAAACTACATAAATTTTTATTGGGAACCTTAGAAATTTTGAGACGAAGACATGTTCTTCCCTATCAGTAAGTAGAAAAATATATTTAATACAGGGTAATGTGATTTCTTGACTGATTATGTTGAAAGAAACATTTTTACTTTTGTGAAGGGTGAAGCATATGAACTTGCATAGGTATTGTTGAGATTGGATTAAAGCATTATCCAACAAGCTAAAACTTCGGATCTCAATTCTTTGGTTAATCAAAATTATCAGAAATTGAGATTGTTTTGTGAATTCATAGTCTCTCCTCGACTTACGATGGGGTTCCGGACCAACGACCAGGTCGTAAGTCGAAAAGGCGAAAATAATACATAGAAAATCTAAAATGGGTGTCTCGTTTTCTTCTCAGCACCACGAGAACTCTCACTTTTACGTTTGCCAGTCATTTTAAAGGGAATTACAAACAAAAATTTTGTCAGTACACAGTGCAATCACTAACGTCGGGACTTGAAAATACATAATTTGAAAATTATTTTACTGTACGTATATGACTGAGGCGGTCGTATGTCTAGGTGGCTGAGTTAGTTCCAGTATTAGGACAATTTAGAGCTTGATTAGTTTCTAGTTTCTCACTTAAAACAAGTGTACACACACTAATTGATTATAGTGTGCTATAGTACAGTAATTGTATTTGCTATTTTCAAGACAAGACAGATTGTTAAGTAATCAAAGATGATTATGATTGGTTAACAGTGTGGAAGAATTCAAATTTAGCTGATCGTAATTTACATACAATGTTTATAAACTGAGGAGGATAACCTTATGTTTTGTCTCAATTTTTTTTTTTAATACACACAAGATAATATAACCTATGCTTTTGAAAAATGTTGTCAAGTTTACATTTTTTTTTATTAGGTTACAAGAAATGTTTTATAGTGGAAAATAGAGTATTTAAACTTTTTTAAGTTACAGTATATGAAAGCAGAATGGAGTGTAGTTATGTACTTACCATATATTACTGTACAGTACTTTTTTCAGTATTTGACATGGTGATTGTACATTTAGGTTGATTGTACACTTAAACTGGGATATCTAATTGAACTGCCCTCAGTTTCAGTATCATAATTCAACAATCCCAGTTATAGAGTTAAGGCATACACTTTACAGGTATGTTATCAGAAACATGTTACTTCAGTATGTGATTTGGTAAAATTTTTGTAAGTAGTGTACAGTAATTTTTTTTTTTACAAAACTAGTGTGTTTAGTGCTGTGGCCTTAAAGTTGAAAATAGATGTGTTTTTTGCAGTTGGCTAAAATTGGAATAAAACTGATTAATATATTCTTGTATGAGAATGTGTTAGATATACTGAACGTTTTTTCCCCTTCCTATGAGAGAATTATATTCTATTTACCTGGTAATCCAATTACCTTTAGATGCAGTCTAGTTGATCCTGGTCATAATGTCACCAATGTTCATTGTTAACATGTAGACTACTTACAGTGGTTTGGGAAAACTAGCTTTTTAGGTTGTATCAGTAAAATTACAGTGCCACCAGCATTATACAGCAGTTTTACAATAAATAGGTGGTTCTATTATGGTACAACTTTGACACCACACGAGATGTATTGTAGATTCCCCCAAAATTAGACAGAGCCTAAGTTTTATTGCTTTTATTTTCAGCTTTAGTTCCCTGAATGTGTAAGTGACCCTAAGTTCACATTTAGTTTGTTTTCAACAATATTGAGTCCTGTTTATTGTAGCATTGCTTTTTATTGTATATGAGAACTCTTGGTAACTCAGGTGGCAGATGCCAAATTTGAACATCCATGGCCTCAGGGACTTCTTGTATAAACATTATAATAGTTGCACCCTGAAATTCCAGTTATTTATAGATCCTTCAGGACTTAACTGTACAAGAACTGTACTGTATTTTGAACAACCAACCAGTTACAGTAAAAAATAACTTGCCTGAACTAAGTTAGTTATATCCTTAGATAGAGCTATTATCTAACACCACCATTAACAAGACCTTCTTTAACATCATCTTGACAAATATAAAGTTCCCTCTTTTATGTATGTGTCAGTTTATGAAAGTATTTAAGAGAAAGAAAATACTCACTTTGTAAGTATGTTTTGCTTTACATGCCTTTTTCTACTCAAGTGTTATTTTAAGTAAGCAGCAATCTCAAGATATCATTTCTTTGTATAAAATTTCTTTAATTTCTTAGTACAGTACGTATCAAAAACTTTTAGCGAGCTCCTTCACTCTAAAGATTCAGTCATAATACTAATGTTCAAATAAGGCTTCCTTATAAAATGTACAAAAATGATGTTGGCTAGATGCTGTAGTTTAATACTATACTGTATGTGTAAAAGAGGTTGTAATTAAACTACTTGGCCACAAAATTTATCACGAGAGGTAGTGTTTTCATTAATGGCTCAATGCTTGGTTACTAAATTAAACTTGCAATGCTGTAATTATTTTTCTATAAAGGTTTTTCAATTTCAATTATTTAAAGTACCAGCATTTAACTCTGTAGATATAAATTGGTATTGATGGTTGTATGTAAGGTAAACTACAGTACTGTACTGTATTTTGTACAGAATGCAAATAAATGTATAAAAATATCATGACTTTTATTCAGGGGAATCGTTCATATAAATATTTTGGAAGTACAGTTGGAAATCATAATTGTTTTTGTTGACACCAATGATTACCTAATGCATTCATATACATTTTCAAGATGTGTTGTTACTGAAGTTGACTTGCCCTAATGACTTGGATAAATTTAATTCCTGTTATTATTGAGATACCAGTTAACCCCCAAAAACTTAGCAAGAAGCAATGCATTTCAGAATAGATTCATAAACTCAGATCACACGGTAATGCTTGAAACCGAAGAGGAAGGATTCGATGAGAAACGGGGACGGACGTGCACGGGCTATATACAAGGGGAAGGTAGTGGAGGCAAGTGTGCCAGTGCAGAACCATGGGACAGCAGGACATCCCCAACCACTCTACCTCCCACGCCCCACAAAATACAATGTATTTAGTAAACGAGGCAGCTGTTGAGAATGGGGGGAGGCCGGAGTCGCTACTAAAATCAGAGACTACCGAGAACAAATTCCGGTTTGAAAGTCATGTACACTAATACTGACACATTCCATAAGAGTAGAGTTTGGAACCCTACTAAAAGTACATCAACCCAATATAATAGGTGTGGTACAACTGTTGTACAAGAATAGGAGAATCGACCCTTTTGAACCTTTCTCAAGCAACTTGCAAGAGGGGTGTGGTTAGCTACGTATACTAGGCAAGACCTTAGAGCCAGCCAAGTAAGGGTGCAGGGGGAGGATGTCTTGGAAAAATTAAAAGTGGTGTAAAATTAAACTGAAAGGTAGAGAATTACTTATTGTCAGATGTATCTACAGGTCCCAAAACTGTAGCTTATTAAACCAAAGCTAAGAGCCTAAATGACTGCAATGGTGCTCAACCCCAGCAACCTTGTCATGGGTGACTTTAACTATGGTTACATCGATTGGAGAAATGAAACCATGCCAGATGACCTTAATAATCCTGTTTCCCTTTTTTTTTTTAAATTAAAAGCACATCTATTCCAAAATGTAAATGAGGGGAACAAACGCCTAAACCGCTGGACCTCATCATAACTACCGATGGGGGTATGGTGGCCAAGCTGAATGCCTAGCACTGTGGCACCAATCACCATGTAATGCTGTCCGTTAGATTTAGATTTAACTACTACTTGGTTCATGACAAAACCAAGCCAAGGTTAAAATGTTACAAGGGTAATTACGACGGGTATGAGGGAGAAGATGAGGGATATTCACTAGCCTGACTCATGAATATATAAGAATGCAGACACTGCGCTGAATACAAGAGCCAGTAAAGTGAACCATTTGATCAATAAATATTTAACTGCCAATTGGTTTGACAGATGATGTCGTCTTAAGGATGAGAGAAACCGCAAAGTTGACTCGCTAAACGTTTATTGATTAATATGGTCAAAACCTGTAAAGAATGACACTCGTTAACTACTGATTACTTTCCAGTTCATGTATATGTTATATGTCAGTAAATACATTATTCTGTATGGTTATTATCCAAATTGCTTTACACTATGCACTTATGTAGTTCCCAACATTTCACCACAATGCAAACAATCACTGTTCTTTCACTCACGTGTGCAGGCTTATAGCTCCAAGTAACTCCTGGTTATAGCTAGTGTGTGTAAACTCAAAGGGGCTGGACGATACTGCCAGCTAGAGGTCGAGCGATTAGTTGAGAGATTGGAGCGCCTGAACTTGCTTAGCTTATACTACAGCCGGGCAAGGGGGGACCTAGTTGAGGTGTATAAGCATCTCAGGGGGCACTACTCAGTTGAGTGTCCTTACTTGGAGCTGGCGGACGCTCACCCCATAAGGGGTCACAGCTCAAGATAAAAGAAGCCGCAAGTCCAGAAAACCATGAGGGCAAACTTTTTTGGAGTGAGGGGTGTAAACTCTTGGAACAATCTACCAGAGAGTGTTGTGATGGCACCGAGTGTGAGCTCTTTCAAGACAAGACTTGACCAACACTGGAGCGGGTTCAGGTACATTCAGGAGCCGGTGCATGCCCAGTATTTGCCAACAGTGCGTGACAGAGACGTGACCGATCGCCCGGGTGGTTAGCGAGCCGATCTTTGGTGAAGAAGATAAATGAAAAGGAAAAGTATTCAGAGACGTGACCGACCGCCCAAACGGCTAACAAGCCGATCAGTGGCGAAGAGGATAAAAGTAAAAGTAAAAGTTATCGTCTAGGCCTCAAGGGGGCCTGGGTTGACTCGGCATCGTCTCCTCACTTAGTACACTCTTTTATCCTCTTCACCACTGATCGGCTCATTAGCCGCTTGGGTGATCCATCACGTCTCTGTTACGCACTGTTAGCAAATACTGGGCATGCACCGGCTCCTGAATGTACACTCGGAAACCATAATCTCTAGCCCACCTGGGTCTGTGTTGGAGGTTAGTATAGTGTCCTTTCTGGACGGGGGCCCACTCTAACTATCATGAGGCAACACACGCACGAACACACACAGTCATAGTGGCTGTATAAGTATTGTATATGGCATTTTATACCCTGCATTATCTTCATTATATATGAACACGAAGAAAAATTACCATAGGTTGTAGTTACGAAAGTATGAATGGAATAAACACTTCCAAACCACCCAGTGACTCCACACAACGTTTACAGCGCTTGTGTGTGTGTGCCACACCACGATGCTTCCCATCATTCGCGTAACTATATGAAAAATCGTGTTTAATTTAACTACATATTTCAAAAACCTTAAATTACATGTGGATCAGTCACTCATTTGACACACTTAGTGTAATACTTTGACCATCCCACCTGGGCACATGGAGGCCCACGGTAACTCTCACGGGGCAACATACGCATGAACACGCAAGTTATGATATGAACCCTTCCAGGCTTCACTATCATTATCATGTTATGTTCATCATGCTCTGTATCTTGGTAACTAGTCATAGTATCAATACATGACAGTGTTATTGTAACGGGTCGAGTTTTCTCTTTTCAATAATTTACCATCCAGCTACTGTTTTCTGTTAGTATTCTATTTACTCATATACTTATTTGTTCTGTGTAGCATTCCTCCAATGAGTACCCTGTTTAATATACTAATTCTCCTTCCATTCTGTACATATATATTTATTCTTATATGTTCTTTACCTCTATATACCTTATATTCTCATATATTCTTATATAAGTAACTCTTATGCTTCTCTACTTATGTTTTCCAAGTCAAGGTTCTTTCTTTTCATTTCCTTTCATATTGATGGTATTCTCAGTTTCAATGTTCTTACCTTTCTGAAGTATACTTTGTTTTGTCTTTCTTATACATGGGTTAGTCTGGGGAACCATGTTATTCTTTGTATAACACTTTTTATACTTACAAGGGTAGCTGCCACCACCCAGACTTTTCATTATATAACAGAACTCATGGAAGGGTTTTGGGTAGTGTGGTAGATGTATAGGCACGTGAGTAAGTATTATTTTCTGGGAACCAATGTTTAGAAGGAGTAGAGTGGTGATACTCAGATTACTAACTCAATATTTATTAATACAGTGAGTGGAGAAGATGCATCTTAGATTCACTCAGGCTAAACAGAACCGAAATTAACTTATTAAGTCATCAAACACTTCAAGAACTTATTACCTCATTAAACACCTCCAAATATTCATTACTTTATTGGATACTGTTGTAGTATTTCTGTGACAAGTAAGATTTAGAAATGCTTACACACTGTCAATAACCCTGGACCCGCAGGTCTTACTTTAACAAGGAACAAATTACCTTCTCAATTCGTGGTTAGAACATCATACTCTCAGGTTATTCTTTCATGGGTACTACAGATGACTACATAACACATTGGACTAACTCCACAATTATAGTAACATACAATACCTCCTGTTAGTTTGCAAGGAACAACCTGGTACCTTGAACTCTCATTCAGTGGTTCAATACTTAACCTGGGATGACTATATTTCTGCTAGTCATCCCTAAGCATGGATATTAATACGGCTCCATACATATAACCAAGACCAGTAGGTAGACCATGATCATATGACCGAGTCAGTGGGCCAGAGTTGTTTACAGCGACCGCCAAGCTGAAGGCTTGCTCGCTAGGTGCACTCAGGGAGGTTGACTCGTTACACACTGGCAGATTGGTGAGGGCGCTTCCCGGGGGAATCGTGTCCTGGGATTCTAAATGCGCCCTTAGAGACAGTCTTCAAGAACCATGGTGCCCATAGGTAGTTATCGACCTTCAGGAGAGTGGCTAACACATCCGCGTGAATATTTAACTCCACTATACCAAACATACGTCTGGCACCGGTTCAGACGATAGCTAGAGCTCTACTTTACTTGACTTAATTGGCACTGAAGGTACTATGTTGAAGCATGAACACTGATATTCGCAAAAATGACTAAGTTAAACTGAGTTAATATGGCGGCGTGGAACACACGTGTACATACCTGTAGACGTGGAAGAAGAGTCACGAATGCGTGATTCTCCCTCGTGTAGAGGTATATACGTGCCCCCGCTGGGCAGCTTGGGCCTCCATATTCATGCCAGAAAGGTCAATCTTACCAACAACATACCTTCTCTACCATGTTGGATCACCGTATATTTAATTATGAACTCCGGTGTTCCGGATCAGGGTAATTTCCTATGTCTATTCATATAATCTAATCAGAGGTTGAGCTTGCCAGGAAAAGGTGGAATATACACGTTGATAACAACAATTCTGCAAGCTCAGGCCTGCAGCGAACAAGGAACTATTCACAGGGAGACGTTAGATCTTGGAGATTATACCAGTTGACAGAATAGTTCAGGAAATTAATGACTTTCTTAAATAGATAACCGACACTAATTAAACTATAAACATCAGATTCTCTGATGTCGGGGCGACAAAATGATCTAACTTCAGGCGCGATCAGAAACTCATGGATATTCTTAGGAACGAAACCGATGGGTATCGTTTGTCCTGGCAGACTCAACACTCACTTACTTGACACGTCTTACCAACAATAAGGACAGTTGAAGCGTTCAACACCACTCACAATGGATCTTGAATGTTTCAACTGTAAACCGACATCTCTAAGCTGACTCTAAACCAGGGTGTTCTCTCTCACATTCAAATTCATTTTATAGAGAGGTTGGTTTCAGTAAGTCAGAGAAAATGGGATAACAGGGGACTGAGGCGTCTTGAAGTGATGAGAAAACGGACTCCTCAGATGGAGGACTCAAACTAAAAGCAGAGGTACATGTTTTGTGGGCTATTGAGCGTAATATGAATCATTTGATTTTGGCGTTAACTGACGTGTACGACCGTGGTCGTTACATTATAATATTGTAACTTTTGCCCTACAGTTATTGTTGTAAATCATGGACAGGAAGGATGGAGGAGGTGGGTTGGTGGTGGGAAGGGTGGTGGTTGGAGGGGGTGGGTTGGTGGGTTTTGGTTAATTGTTATACATCAATATTACAGTAACATAATAATAAAAATATGTACATTAGGCCAACACATCACTGAGCTTTGGTAAGTTCTTATTAACAACTACTGTGAGTAATGCTCAAAAATTAATTGATGATACTTGACGATAATATATAACTATAACACAAAAGCTGATTTGCTGTACTGTATTCACTGTCTCTTTCAATTATCTTGACTCTGTGGTCTAAGTGGACCATTTTCAGATATTCTTATAGGCATCCATTACCTTTGCTGAAAATATACATGCATTAGTTCTCAAATACATATAGCACATTTATTAACACAGACCAAGTATTGTGTGCATGAAGCCCCACTGAGTGCAACAATTCTGGTGAGAAATTTCGCAAATTAGAAACGTTTTTTTCTAATCTTACCTGGGTGGGCTGGGTTTAGTGAATTACAAGACATAAGAATCAGCTGTAACCCCTTGTGTATATTGTGTTCCCCTCTGAGTTGAATATAATATCAATAGTTTCTTAATTCCTAGCAAATACTATACAAGGTCCCCACTAATGCTCCATCTCATCTGTTTAAGGGTAGTGACTAAGAACAATGATATTGACACCTGGAACAATGACTGGTGAGGCAGGAGCAATGACTGGTGAAGCAGGAGCATTCACTGGTGAGGCAGGAACAATGACTTGTGAAGCAGGAACATTCACTGGTGAAGCCCTCATCAGTGATGCTGCTAAGGCGATTTCTTCTGAAGTTTCTGATATTTTTTTTCTGGTGGACCACCACCACCACCTCTGTTTTTATAATGCACAACAGACTAATATCATTTACTGTACATATAAGCATCACAAAAGAAAAATATTTAAAAAGCCTTTATATAATTTTTAAAAAATTAAATTTGCCATTAAAAATTGAGTACGAAAACATGGTTATACTTTACTATTTCACCGCAGAGTCCTCCACCCAATCAATACCAGTGCTGAAAATACACATGCATTAGTTCTCAAATACATATAGCACATTGTAATGCAGTATGTAATAAAATTATTAGTTAAAAGAAACAGATTAAAAGATTAAATACCACAAAGAAAATGTAATAAAATTACACCCCAATCGAAACGAGGATCATAGATTTGCAATCAGCATGCTCAGGAGTACATATACTGAGATTTTCAGCAAAATCAAATTTTTGGCCGAAAACACAAGTAACTTTTTGACCAAAATAGACTTTTTTCTCAGAATTGGAATTTGAGGGGTTTAGCCATTTAATTACTTCCAGAAGAACACAAAAACACCAAAATCTCATCTGGGAAACCGATAGTTGGCTAGTAATTAGCATTGAAACAGTCCTAAGCATTGTAAAAGCCCTAAAAATACCCCAAGGCTCATTAAGGCCACTAATTACACCCCAATCGAAACGAGGATCATAGATTTGCAATCAGCATGCTCGGGAGTTCATATACTGAGATTTTCAGCAAAAACAAATTTTTGGCCAAAAACATAAGTCTTACACCTTAGTAACTTTTTGACCAAAATAGACTTTTCTCTCCGAATTGGAATTTGAGGGATTTAACCAATTACAGTGGTCCCTCGGTTAACGAGCACAATCCATTGTAGAAGGTTGCTCGTTAACCGAAACCATTTTTTCTATGGGTTTTTGGGTAATTGGTTCCAGCTCACCGAAAATTGCCTACATTCAACAAAAAAGGTAGAAAAGTACACTTACTTTGAGGTGTGTATGTAGAAGGCTCCTGGATGATGATGATGGGAATTAGAATGGGGGTGGAGGAGAAGGGAGAAGAGAGGTCACCCCATGGCCAATAATTTGCTTGTAAATACAGAAAAAAGTATTTAGTTGAAGAGTCTCAAGCAAGATGTTACCTCCACTGAAAAGACACAAAGACTGACGCCTGTATGCTGTGTTGGCAGGCTGGATGGCGTGCCACAAACTAGTGACCCTACCTTTAATTATGTTCAATAATTGTTAAAATGACTAAAAAATTTAATAGTATATTAAAATTTTAAAATTATTGAATAGTATAAACTTGATATTTACTAAAAGGGTAAGGAATTTAAGCCCTAGAACCGATTACTATATTGGCGGACTAATACTACAGCTGGTGGACCGCCAAATGCAAGCTAAAACATGTGGAGGTCGGCTCGTAAGAAACTCGTTAATCGAGGGATTGCTCGTTAACCAAAGTTAAGAATCTTATGGAAGGTAACTCGTTAACCGAGGTGCTCATTAACCGAGGGACCACTGTATTTAAATTTTTACTTATATACTGTACATTTTATAGAAGTATTGTGTAAATTCAGGTAAAAGTAATTTTGAATGGTCTTGTTCAATGTTTTGAAACACACAAATACACACTGAACTACTGATGGTATTCATTTGTTCACATACAAGCAAAATATTTATTTGAAACATACTGTACACAAGGTGCATTACCCGTGACAGAAATGCCACAGTACACCAATGCAGTAATTAATGTTAAACACACAGCATATTGGCACTATTGCAGACAAACAGCTCTAGTAAGTCACTCGGGAAGCAGTGTAGATTCGCAAGATATTCTCACATAGTTTGATAAAAATATAAGTGCACTTATAAGAACTGGCACCTCTACAATTCCACTGATACGATGCTACTTAATTAAAACTGGGGTGGAAAGCACACCAAGCTCTTCAACTTTTATCGTGTTTGCATTCTTCTCAATTTACAAGAAGTTGACAGAGAACTGGCCCTAAGCTATTTTGTACTGGTATATTAAGAAGATTTGTGCTCCAGCAGGCTTGTGCCAATATTAAAACTGCCAAAACCTTTGTGGGGGAAATATATTTGTACGCATCATGTATTGTATGACTCTCCTTTATATCATGATTTATTTAATAATTGCTATACTGTATAAAGGAATTAATATGAATATGGTCAATGTAAACAAATGGTTAATTTCAACAGCTATTTCAGATTGGGAGGATAATAAAAAAAATAATTATTAAAAGTTTTATTGAGGAGTCTTTCACAATTCTCAAAAGTGGCAAAATGAGATAATTAACATTTTTAAATTACAAATTCCATAAAATAACAAAACTGTACTTAAAATCAAGCATTGTATTTGGTAGTGAGACCAAATTCTTCTTTTTTTAAATTTTATAAGTTTTACACACACCCTGTACCTGTATTGTCCAAAAATAATGAAATTCTTAACACATGAAACAAACATTTAAGATGACTTGAGAAGCCACACATAACAATCTCTCTGATAGAATTAGATAATTTATAAATTCTTACCTGATGCAAGGAGGGTTTTTGTCCTACTAATAATTATTGTTAACTATGGTATACCCGGTACTCTGTTCCCATGAACTTTGCAACCATGGCCCAGAGCAGATTTTATCAATGCAGCTGATTGGCTGGTAGTGTTGGGTTAATCTAGAGCTTTTCATTATAGTATATAATTTATTTTCTTTATATTCTGCCATTGCAAGTACAGTCTCGTTCGAGATTCTTCGAACACTGCTGGCAAATCAAGGCTGTTTGTTTACTATAGTACGTAGTATAATATAATACGAAACAACAAAGCCCAACCATTAATTAAGCAATGGGGAACTAAGTAACCAATCACCGATCAAATTTTACATTCATTAATAATTTTTACTACGTACTATGGTAAACGAATGGCCTTGAGTTGCCAGTTGTCTCCAGCAGTGTTTGAAGAATCTTGAACAAGACTGTACATAATAACTAACAATTAACTCCCTGTGCACAGGGCCCCGTGTGTGGAATAAAATCGTTTGCTGTTAGCCAAATAAAACGTTAAAAGTGGCTTCCTGTAGTGAAGGGGTTAGTAGAGATAGTCTACTAACCCCTTTGTATGAGGTCTTCTCCGTGCTGAATAAAATAGTTTGTTGTTAGCCAAATAAAACATCAAATTGGCATCCCCATAATGAAGGGGTTAGGTGATGAACTAGAATGATATCCACAGCCATGGAAGTAAGAAATTTGCATGTGAAACACATTGATATTAAAATCTTAAAGCAAAAAAGAAAAAGTTGAGAATGACCAGCAGCATTTGCTGTTAAATTTGCCACTCTCACTTACATTCCTCCAATGTAACTCAACCAATCACGAACTTCCATTGATTTGGTCTGGTTGCAAGCTTGAAGTGAACAGAGTATAGGTCATATTTAGGGTTCCTGTTCACTGGTAACCTCAGCACCATCTTAAGTTAAAAAGTCTAGTTATCATTTCTTTAAAAAGAAAAAAAATTGTGCAGTAGTTATTTCTCATAACTCTGCCAAACCTAATGGTACAAATTTTCATGAAACTCTGCCAAAAAATTTGGTAACTGTGAATGAATCCAGGATTATTAAGCAAAAATCTGAATGCTACTCTAATAGTATCAACAACAAAATAGTAGAAAATATCTATTGTAATACAAATTTTCAGCACCATTTGCAAAAACGAGACACATACTTTGCAACAATAGACTATGGTAACATGCATGTGAGGTATCTTTTAAGCTACACATACACAACAGTTAAAGAAGGAAGCTAATACACACACTTAAGACTGTACTGTACATGTTATACAGATAGTTTTTAGCACTGGTTCTGAAATTTATGTGCATGAAGTAACCATGAAAACCTACAAGCACAGTACCTGAATTTTTTTTATAACACTGAAAAAAAAAAGGGGGTACTGTACTAACTACATATACATCTAGTGAACAAAAGGTATTCAAATGTAAGACTACTGTATAGCTTAAACTACAGTTGCTGTTACACTGCAGTAGAATCTCAGTTATCTGGCACCTACGGAGATTGAGAGGTGCCGGATAAAGGGGTTTTCAAGTTAGCTGACCATGCAAATTTGTCTCAAAAAACAGACTTCTTTAACAATTATTCCACTCTATATTAACAATGTTACTTAGAAATAAAGATAATATAATATAAAACTATAAAATAAGAAAATGAAGAACATGAGTACTACTATGTATGTGTGAGAAGTGAAAGTGTGGAGGTGGTTATACCCAAGGCCTTGGCTATACGGTAACTACATCGCTGACTCACCAGCCAAAGCCGTCTCGTACATTATTATTTGCAATGAAACTAAAAAAGTTGTGGGAAAATCATTACAATGCTCTTATGTGGGTTAGAAATATAAAATAAGAAAAATGAAGAGCATATGTGGAAAATGAAGGTGCTATGAGGCGGTGGGTTACTGAGCTATAACTGCGAGGCTGTGCTCCCTCTCAACGTGAAGTCATGGCATACACACAGCTAGCGCAGCAGCCACCTATCTGTAGTCAGTTGGATGACTGCCTGAACTGTGCTGCATCACTCAAGAGGATGGTATGAATGTGGAAGGAGCTATTTTTTTTACATAAAATATGTGCTATTGTATTTTATATGATAAGTATCAATTTTATTGTTATTATAGCAATAAATATGGCAGCTCATCCCCGTTACACACGGCATTCAAACTTACATTTCTAACTGATTTTAGAATTATTTTTTTTTTTTTTTTACTATTATTATTATTATTTAATTTTGGTGCCGGTTAGTTGAATCTAGCAATTGCCCGGACACTGGATAACTGGGATTCTACTGTACTCCTGTACTTCTATTTTTTTCAATACTGTACCTGTAATGCTAGGTTAAAAACATACTTAATATTCAACTTACTATAACCTGAAATGTTAAGTCAAAAAGTTTGTCTTTATGTTTTCAGAAGCATAGTAGTTAAATGGACAGCTGACTAATGTACCCAATTACATTTTACTATATGAAAGTAAGAGCCAAAGCACAGGAGCCATTATAACTATCAAGTCAAACTAAATATCTTTCAGTCCTTTTACATAGTCACCTGGTGACCTGCAAACCATTTATAGTGTAATGCAATTTTACCAGCGATTGTTTCTCCTAAAGGCCATTAGTAATACAGTACCAAAACTGAAAATTTATGTAATTAGCCCCTTGTGTACTGAATAAAGTTGTCTGGCATTAGCTAAATAAAACATTAAAACTGGTGTCCCCATAGTGAAGAAGGCTAACACTGAAATACAAACTTAATAATATTTTCTGCAATGCCTACCAAAATTACAAGACTACTGTATTTATTTCAGTGTGGCAATCTTTCTCCATGCCAAGAATAAGATTACCTAGGCATATTAATCTTAAAAATTTATTGTTATTAGATTGTAAAAACAGTATAATTTACTTTTAAAATCATAAAGTTTTTGATGTTATAATGTGTGTTGCCTTTGCTTTTTTTTTATATACTTTCCTAAAAAAACCCCACACCAGTACAGTATTCTAATAAAAAAAAGTTTGGATGATACATGTATACGATCAATTTCTTGGAGTAGTGGTAGTACAATTGCCTCTCATCACTGCAATCGCAGGTTCAAATCCCTGGGTCAGACATGAGAAGGTTAATATCCATTGTGACCATACCAAACATCTCAGGATTTCTCTAGGTACAGTACTCTGGTTTCCTCCTTTACTAATACTGGACATGTATACAGTATATTTAAGGAAAGAAGTGGGCTGAGCTCCCACAAATTTCATGCACTTGGGGTACTTGAGGACTGTTACAGAATAAATGCTTTTGTTTTGCAAACAGTTCCTGACTTTATCTTGTTAAGGTTAGTGAAGATATTCTAAGTGATAATGGTGAAAATTATGAAGACTTCCGTATGTCTTGTGATTTTGATATTGATAAATTCGTACCAGAAGTCTGGGTACAGTATTTTCTCTATTTAACGAACTAATTCGATCCACCCCTCTCCGTGAAACTGAAATTTCTGCTAAATTGAATTTCTGTTATTTTCGCTCGGTTTAGCGAACTAGTTTGTTTAACTGAGCATGATTCCATTAAATTACGCGCCAAATGCGCCACTTGGCACGTGGGGTTTGTTTACATCCACTCAGCCTGTGTCCTGCCGCCACCGCGTGTGTTGTTCACTGCAACCTCTCAGTTTACATCTCGGTCAATTAACTACTATGCTTAGCCATCATTGCCGAAAGTCTCTCAGAATTCTCAGAAAGGAAGTGGTGTGGGGGAGAAAATCAAAAGAAAGCAGCTATCAACTGGGAAAAAATTTGTGAATTATAGAAAGAATTTCAACCAAACACCACACCCCTTAGTTTAAGGTAAGCCACGCATAATGTTTCTGTGTACATATCACGTGTCTGAGGTGTCTCCATAGGCATGAGCGTAATAATGGAATTAAGCTCGATTTAGCGTACTAGTTCACTAAATCGAGTGAAAATAACGGAAAAAATTCCTTCTGCTAAATCGAGAGTTTGTTATATCGGATTCCAGTAAATCAAGAGTATACTGTACAGTGACCCCTCGTTTAACGAACGCTTCGGTTAACGAAATTTCGGTTAACGAATTGCCTTCCATAAGGATCTTCAATTCGGTTAACGAACAAAAATTCGGTTAACGAATTTCTTACGAACTGGCCTCAACATGTTTTCGCTTGCACTGACCGGGCAACCAGCTTTAGTATCAGTCCGCCAATACATTAATCGGTTCTAGGGCTTAAATTCCTAACTATTTTAGTAACTATCAAGAAGTTTATACTATTCAATAATTTTAAAAGTTTAATATTCAATTTTTTAGTCATTTTAACAATTATTGAACATAATTGAAGGTATAGTGACTAGTTTAATGCGCGGCATCCAGCCTCTTAACACAGCAAACAGGCTGTCTCTCTCTGTTTTCACTGGAGGTAACATCTTGCTTGAGACTCTCTTCAACTAAATGCTTTTTTTCTGTGTTTCCAAGCAAATTATTGGTCATTTTGAAATATATTTACATATTGACAATATATAATGCAGTGCAGTGTTGATTTAAAGAAAATAATCTTGAAATACACCAAGAGAACTAAAATTTTATGGGTGAAATGGTGCCATGGGGTGACTTCTCTTCCACCCCAATGCCTTCTCTTCTTCCTTCTCCTCCACCCCCATTCTAATTCCCATCATCATCATCATCCAGGAGCCTTCTACATACACACCTCAAAGTAAGTGAACTTTTCTACTATTTTTGTTGAATTTAGGAAATTTTCGGTGAGCTGGAACCAATTACCCAAAAACCCATTGAAACAATGGTTTCGGTTAACGAACGACCTTCTGGAACGGATTGAGTTCGTTAACCGAGGGGTCACTGTACATGTTTACCAGCCAGAGGGCACCAGATGTAGCACAGTAGTAAATTTCCATTTACAGTTCCCAGACATATTAGGCCTATGTACCTAACAGAAATTCACATTCATTAGAGTACAGTAATTTCATATTTTATAAATGATGTAGTCAATGATAAAATGGTGAGAGAATCAAATAAACATGCCGACGAAGTTCTCGGTCAAAAAACAGAGGATGAAATCATGATCATTTTCCGGAAAATTTTGAGAAAATCTCTCCGTTCTGGCCATGGGAATAAATTTTCCAGGAGCTCAGGGTGCGTGGGTGGGTTAGCTGCTTGGGAAACGTAAGCCGTAGGCTAGTGAACTTAGTTCATATTCTGCTGCCATTATACAAGGTTGTTCCCTTGCTCACTACTATTTTTACGTGCAATTTGTTTTGTGCAGTACTATACATTACTGTACCAGGACACAATCAGCCAAGAATACAGTGTTAAGGTGTAAAAAAAGATTACAGTTATATGTACAGTACTGCACAGCACATTCAGCAGAGTGGAGAGTGTATGCCTACTGTTGGCCAGAGTGTAGAGGTGCACGTAGATGGTACAGGACTTGTAGTCTTGTAGTGTTCGTGTGGGTCGTGTTGCATCTCTGTAACAAAGCATGTTGCCATTTGGGCCTTCATTGTTTGAGCAAAAAAAATTGGACAGTGATCATCAAGATCATCATGGTGATATGAATGTATAAATCGATGTAGCATTTTTGTTGTTATTTACAGTTAAAGATTAAAATAGTCTTTCTATTTGACTGGAGTTGAGCTGTATGAGTACAACCATAAAATCAATGCCATGTGCCAACATTTAAACAGAAAATTTAAATTAGGCCCCAATATGAATAAGGCTGACACCCACTGGCTGAATGTCATATATGTATTTCATTTACTAAGTTAGTACAGAGTAATGTAAAATAAACAAGTAAAAACATGACGACGAGCATTTATAATAATAAAACAGTTAGCAGTGACATGTAGCGGTACGTAACCCCCAAATATTGTCACAATCGAATAAAATTCAAGGATTAATAGAGTGTGAGGTGTTTGCAGGTTGAAGATTAGCTGGTCTCTGACCATAGCAAAACAAACTGTGCGTCAGCTGGCACTGGGATACCAATTTTTGCAGATTCAAAACAGGAATTGAGGCGCCGAGTGCAACAAGGTACTAAGCGCCACCCCCACCAAAATTGAGTTATAGTATTATCTGTACTCCCAACCTTTCCTTTATCTGCAGAAACACAAACTGTCTCGATAGCACTATATTTGTAAGGCTGAGAGCCATATTAGTGAAGGTAGGTAAAAGCGCCTCTACAGTACATGATCTGCGCCTTGAGGCAGATTGAGGGGGAGAAGGGGACAAGCGCCCGCGGCCCCCAATCGTAGCCTCTCGCTCATAGCGACTCATTATTTTCCGGTTTCTTAGCTAAGGGGAGTCCATATTTCTACAAAAATGTCATAGGAGTGCTATGTAATAACACTTGAACCTTTTTTTTTTTACTTTCCAACAGAAAGAAAGGAGGGAGTGGGGGCGTGTCATATTCTGGCCTGTCCAAGTAATAAGTCTAATCACACCAAAGGGGGGAAACAGAGGGAGGAGGAGGCAGCTCGGAGTGAGGATGAGTGTTAATATTGGTAATACAAGTCATTGTTTACTGAAATTTTTCTAATAATAACTAAAACTTAAGTACCCGCATTTTTTTTAAAATACTTTTTAGCGCTTGGCCCTGGTCGAAATATTAGTCATACCTGGTATTGTTTGCTTTTAAGAAAACAGTACAATGCTCTTTGACTCTCTTGTGTGGTCTTAATACATTACTGCTTCAATGTAATGAAATTTATACCTAAACAATGCATATTAATGAAACTGCATGCACTACCCACCAATGTAATTTTTACTATAAACAATCTTTTCAATAAATATGACTTTAGTATCTGCAAAATCATCTTTAAGAGCTCTACACACTGCTACTTGAATAAACTCACTATCTTCATTGGTTCAAAAGTTACGTCATTTTGAATATTTCCAAACTTTAAGAGCATTTTTCTCGATTGTGATTTTTGGCGCTTGGTGCCTTGTCGCACCTGGTGCCTTAATTATACTGTAGTTCAATAGGGTCTCAAAGTATGCATATTGAGAGTATGTAACCCTGCATATACACAGTTGATTCCCCTGATCCGCCCTCATGCATGGGTCTTGCTCTTGCGTGAGCCAACCCACCCAGCACAACCCGCTAGCTCAGCGTGTTTATCACTTACCTGTGCTTGTTTGAGAAAAAAATAAAACAAATAAATCATTACCCTATTCCAATGTGGCTTAGAAATAGAGAAAATATAACATAAAACTATAAAATAAGGAAAATGAAGATGAGGGGTTTGTGTGTGTGGGAAGTGAACATTTATGTGTGGAAACAGCGAGCTGTAACCGAGTCGCTCCCCCCCACCCTTCCCTGATGTGAGTCAATTGGGTCACTGAGCAGCTGAACTGTCTTGTTACCCAGAGGAGCTATTTGTACATAAAATAATATAAACTTACCAGTAAATGTTAGGAATAAATAAAAGTAATAATAATAATAAAAAAAAAATTGCATTGGCAATTGTTTCACTCCACACAGAACATGGGCAATAGTAAAAAGCTTGAGATCCTCCATGCTGCTTCCCCGCTCCTCCGCTCAGTATGCTAATTCCAGCACATGAAATGTTTATTCCCTTCACATTTTTTTACCTTATGATAATTATTTTTTCCTTCTTTTTGCACAATCTCTATGAAAGATTGTGTGTGCATTTAACAAGAGGAAAAATATACAATATGATGAAAATTACGATATCTACCAGAAATTATGAGTTGAAAAATAACCGTAACATAAATCATCTGCTCTGAGTGTTAACTATGGAGTCCTATATCTCAAATTAGTTCCGTGAACATCTCCCAGCAGTTCACGCTGGTAAAGGTTTTATCTAATGGTGAAATGTACCGCAATCATGGCCCTTAAGAGGAAAGTTAATGACAGTACTCGTGGTGGTGAGAGTGAATAACATAAGAAAGTGCATACTATGAGACGTTTTTAAAAAAAAGTCTAAATACTGTATTAGACTTATTAAGGAGTGGCATATCTAACTGAAGCTGTGAGTCGGTTCAAAATAAACAAGACGTCCGGCACTCCACCAAATATTGTGAAAGTGAGATACGCAAAACCCTCTGATTTTTCTTTGATAAAATTTCTATTTATAATATTTATGTATAGTACATTTATTGATCATTCAAGCTGTACAGGGTACATGGTTTGTGGGAGTTCACACAGTTGTTTACATGGGGTAGGGTTACTTTAGTATAGAAGACGGGTTTTACGTATATATACTGAGTACCAGAATACAGTAAAGCCTCGAATAATGATGGTAATGTGTCCTCCAATATTGCAGTGTAAGGTGAATCATCGTATCGTGAATCATTAATTACCATTAAAATAAAGCAGTAATAATGAGATGCGCTCCAAAGTCTGACCTTTTCATCTCTTTTGTGTGGCTTTTTACCATCTTTTCCCCCAAAACAATAAAATTAATGGAAAATGGTCACACAAGGGAAGATGGGACGCCATTGTTGTTGTCTGTGTTTACACCCATAATGTCGGTTATCCATCTGAAACTGAAGAAAATAAGGCCCTGGTTGTTACTGTAGTAAAATTAAAGTAAAAAGTATATAATGTTATATTGTGTATAGTAGAAGTAACCACTGATGTTACAGTAAAAAATGTGAGAGACTGATAGTGGAACGCCAACGTATGTGTGTGCATTCATGGAAACATAGCGTCATTTATCTTACCAAGAATATGTACAAAAGATTCATTATTGTTTATTACTGAATATGTATTTGATTGAATTAATGTTTATTCTATATGCAAAATGAACAATACAATTCATTAATAATAAGTAGAATATTAAAACACACAAGAGGAGACGAAACGGCATTGTTTTCGTTCGCATTTATACCCATGACAATGGTTCTATATAAGGAACTGAAGAAAATAAGACCCTGGTTGTAGCTGTAGTAAAATTAAGGTAAAAAAAATGAAAATGTATGTTTTAAGTAATGTAATGGTATGTAATGGTAAAGAAAAAAGCAAGACGGATTGGGAACGCCAACGTATGTAAGTGCGTACATGTGAAAAACATATCGTCATTTCTCTACATAAGAATATGAAAGCAACACTTATTACTGTTCATATATGTTTTAAATAATACTTATGAATGTAAAACAAAAATTTTACTCACCAATGGTGGTAAAGTCTAAAACATAAGGACAGCCAATGAATATTGTGCGAGTTTTTACTCAGATGACGAATTCATCAGGTTCAACTCTGGCTGAAGCTGTAGCTTTCCTTAAGCTGTTGCTGAAACTGTTACTGAACCTGAAGTTGTTGATGAAGCTGCTTATGATGCTGAATTTGATGGTGTAGATGAAGTTGATGGTTTAAACCTTTGAATAATAAAGCTGTCAAAAGAACCTTGCACATCCGCTTTCTTTTCTCATTATACATCTTTATGTAGAGATCATTTGCATTTTTCACATCCTTGTTAATTTTAATGCTTTGTTCTGTTAATGGATCCACTTCAGAAAATATGTTCATTGCTTGCTCCATATAATATCCACAGACCTTTCACCCTTTTCATATCTTTTAAAACATCTAGTTCCTCTGCTAAGCTTATACACTTTCTTTTTGCTTTTGAACCAGCACTGCCATCACTTGCTCATGTTGAATAGAGACGCAAAAATGCCGTAAGAAACCTGAAAGTTTTTCCGCCAAGCTGCAACTGATTATACTAGTGATGCTGGTGTCACCACTCACAAGCCTGGCAGCCTCCGTGTGCAAGGCTTGTATTTTTTTTATAATAAATATTGGGATTTAGTTTTTATTTACTGTATATGAAAATGTAATTTATTTAATTTTTTATTAGATTTTCATCGTAAATATGAAGAATATAATGGTGTAAATTGAATTGGGTCCTAAATTAACCAGGGTCTTAAATATGAATCATTGTTAGTAGAACCATCGCTATAGGAGGCTTTCCTGTATAAGTGAAATCTGCATATGCAAGGCTCCTGGAACTTAGCCCTCCCATAATTTGACAACCTACTGTACTAAAAAAATCCCAATTCAGCTCTATATAGTAACTAGAAGTTACTAAAATAATTTAATATAAACAAATTATTAAGAATTTATAATACTGTACTAATTCTTATTTGGATTTTCTCTTAGATGATGATAATTTAATTAATTGTAATCAACGACTCAATTGCTAACTTCCAATCACCATTGGACAGGTGAGATTTGTAACACGCAGTACTGTATAGTAATAAGTCTGTTATTAGCCAGGAAAAAAAAAAAAAAAAATAGAATATTAAGCCTACCAAATCCAACTTGACAAATGTAGGAGAAAATACCTTTCAGACTAAAAACCCCTACAACATAAATCTAACCAAACCTAACTTTAAGAAACATTAATACTCTGTGTATATGTATATACAGTATATATAAAAAGGGGGGGAGGGGAGGAGGGGGGGAGGATTTATCCTACTATGTACAGTCCCGGACAAAAGTTCTTGAAACAGTCCAGGTGGATGGTGCAAAGTCCTCCCCACCCTTATTGGACGGCGGGTCATTGTCAGTGATGCCACTCATGATATAACAAAGTTTAACCAGATTAGTGTCTTAATCTTTCCAGATTGCTAAAAAAAAATCGAGGTATAACAAAGTTATATCCAATTACAACTACAGGTTGTACCTCTCTAGTCCGGCATTCTGTGGTCTGGAACGATTTTAGTTTGTCCAATAGGTACATAGGCAGTTTTTTTTTCTTCTTTTTTTTTACTTATCTGAATTATTATTATTATTACAGGAGTATTAAATTTTGGCCCCTCAGGCCCCAATGTGGGTCAGTGACCTATGCCCGGGTGGGCTAATCCCCTTAAAAAAAAAAGCCGCGGGAAATTAAGGTTTGTTTACATCCGGCAGTTCGGCTGCTTTCTCTCTCTGCTTGTCTATACAGAGTACAACATTTAACCCTTCAATATATATGAGCAGTAAATAAGTGTTGCTTTCATATTCTTATGTAGAGTAATGACGATATATTTTCACATGTGCGCACTTACATACGAGCAGTCTCACTTTTTTTTTTACAATTAATGGTTAGCTACTTATATTGTTCCATTTATTAACATTAAATAACATTACAGGTACTTCAAGCAACCATATTCATTTTTTACATTAATTTTACTACAGCTAAAATCAGGGTCTTATTTTCTTCAGTTTTATATGTAGAACCAATCAGTCACTGGTTTCGTAAGCTTTAACATAAACAATACCGGCAGTCGTCTCGTCTCCTCTAATATTCCACATATTATTAATAAATTGTATTGTTAATTTTGCACACACGTACATTAATTCAATAAAAACAAATTCAGAAACATTAATTAAAATATATATGAACAGTAAATAAGTGTTGCTTTCATATTCTTATGTAAAGTAATGACGATACGTTTTCACGTGTGCGCATGCGCACTTACATATGCGATCTCTCTTTTTCTTTACCATTAACGTTAGCTACTTCTATTGTTCCATTTATTAACATTAAATAACATTACTTAAAACAACCATATTAATTTTACTACAGCTACAACCAAGGTCTTATTTTCTTCAGTTTTATATGTAGAACCAGTCAGTCACTGGTTTTGTAATCAACGAAAACAATGCTGTCATTTCCTCGTGTGTTTTAATGTTCTACGTATTATTAATGAATTGTATTGCTCATTTTGCACACATAAACATTAATTCAATAAAAAAGACATTCAGTAATAAACAATAATGAATCTTTTGTACATAAGAGAAATGACGCTGTTTACACGATTATGCACGTCGTCTGCACGTTGGCGGGCCGTTCAAACCCGTCGAAATTCAAGTTTCCGCCGTCAAAATTTTTATTTATTTATTTTTTTGTGTTCCAATAAAATACGTTAAGAATTAAAAACTCGCGAAATTTGAGAAGCTACTATACGACATTTAACCCTTCAATATGTCTTCAAAGAGACCATGACGCAGAGAAAGTGGTGCTAGTGCTTCCAGGCATAAGCACAAGTCACTATCTATCCAGGAAAAGGGTGAATTTCCATGGTCCGGCACCGGTCAGGTCCCGAGGTTGCCGGACTAGAGAGGTACAACCTGTACGATATTATAATTTTAGTCAATACAAGTCTATAAACTACAAAAATAAAAGATAATTAATCAAATGAAAATACACTAGGTATTATTCATTACAAAAGAAAACAAACTCTATTCGTTGGATGGTTTGAGTCGAGACCTAAATTCTTTAGGAGTAAATTGAAACAGAAACTTTACTTAATATATAAACAAGTAGACCTTTTGTACTGTAGTAATAATTTAGTGTAGGCTACTAAATAATTAATTTTAATTGTTGCTTATGCACTGCAGCAACTAAAAAAATATATATGACATTTCTTTCAAAATAAAAGATGGAAGAGTCACATTTAGAGATGCGAAATCGGCGAATCATGGGCCGAGGGGTGCCAAATTACTTACCAAAATACTTTACAAGCTAAGTGCCAAAAGGATATTGTCATATCTAAGTTAACTATGATTCTTAAATATAAAAATATAATTATAAAAAATATATATATTTTTTAGAATTTTTCAATGTAAGGGAGGTTTAAAAAATAAATAAATAAATAAATAAAGTTTTTGAGGTTAGGGTAAAATTTTCAAGATATACAGTACCAACAAATTTAGTGGCCCCACTGGTCGCTGTCCGGTCATAGTCCCAGCACACAAAGTAGCACCCAAGCAGTTCAACAATTGAGCTCTGATGCTTCCATTTCTCAATAAGGACTGGGAAAGGATATCATTGTGTTGTTTAATAAATTCATAAAACAATTTATCCAATCAAGATTTACATCATTTGACATTATGTTGCACATTAACAGACAATGGGGATACTACAGTGGTAGACCGGAGCTGATAGAGACCTTGTGGCACCCATGCCAGACAGGTCACAGGCCCTAATTGAAAAGGCTGGATTGGCTACTGAATGAATAATTTTTGTGACAACATGTGTTATACATAATTTTTATAATCTAAAGAATATACTTTTGTTTGAGTCACTGTTTTACCTTTTTTTTTTAACTATAAATATTTACAAAGATATTGACTGCACATAACATTAGCTAGGTAACATTTATGGTTACTTATATGAGTAGTAATAAAATATGGTCATGCTGCTTTTACCTTATTTTTCCATCCAACCCTAATCAACGGTGTTGTGATCTATTTATTATGACACACTTTCATATTAATCATGTCATTCATATGTCATCTATACTCCCAGTGTAGGGACCAAACCAAGGTTACATGCAGTAGACCATATGATAAAGCCATTACCACGGAGGGTGATATAGCATTCTCTTATGAACCATATTCACGCTTAGTTTTCTGGCTACCAATTTAAGGAACAATACAGCTTGAAGGATTCTGATATTATCGTTGCAAACCTCCAGCCAACAAACACACTCTCTCCATTGTGTCTTCTGTATTGTAATGCATATACAGTATCATGATTATCTAATAATGAGCTAACCTATTATGTCAAATAATGTAAAACCTGACTGGGTAAATTGTTTCGTGAATTTATTCATGAAAACTATGACATACTTTCCCAGTCCTTACTGAGAAATGGAAGTATCAGAGCTGAATGTTGAACTGCTTGGGTGCTTGTTTGTGTGGTGGAGACTGATGGATGGACAGCTACCCGCTGTCCAGTAAGGGTGGGGGAGGACTTTACAACCTCCACCTTGACTGTATTGAGAACTTTTGTCCGGGACTGTACTTCAACTGAGGGGGTTTTGTCCACAGGGATTTTGTCCTAGGGGACTTTTGTCAGCCTCCAAACCTTACCCCCCTCCCCTGAAAAAGTTCCAGCATACTGTACATCCATGATTGGAATACAGGCAGACCAGAGAAGAGTTGGTCACTATACCATCCTCTCAAACTGTCAGCTAGATACTGATGATATAAGTGGTTCAACGCCTCCCTGATTCACTCAGATTCAAAGGGAAGATCAGTTACCTTGGCATATTGAGTATTAATTCAGTGATAATGACTGTAACAAAACCTTCGGCCTATCAGGGTATGGTTGTATCATGTGGCCTCAATTTAAGGCTCATGGTACAAGGGGAAGTTTAGAGTAATTGGTTCTTCCAGAAAGGAATAGCAATATAATCCAGGTTAACATTTGGGAAGCCCTGTCTGAGGACTCAAGAACAAGACCCCTATTAACTTAGCCTGCATTACAAGAGCCGCCTAGCTTACGGGTGAGATAAAAATTTGTACCATACAACATATTTCCAACAAAAATAAAATAAAAGAATTGCTGCTGAAAATTCATGAAATGCCCCAACTACATCTGGAGGTAGAATCAAACACTTATTTACAATTATCATTATCAACAGATATACACATCAATTCACCTTACTCGTTAATTTTCTTTCAGTTTCTTTACAATCGTGACTATGTACAGTTAATATTAATTTTCTGTTATTTCTGTTATCACCATTATATCCTTCTGGGTATCATTTACTATGTAACACCACCTGAAGCTAAAATTCACAATTTCTCTCCTTTACACTGCAGTAACAGATTTCCTTCTTAGAGATGGAGCAAGCTACATTTGGAAAATAATCACTTATTTACCAATATGCATAAATCTTTAAATGCAATGGCAAACCTTAATAATTTTTGGCATCTTTTTATCATTTTTCTGAGGCTCATCTGTGAATCATATTTAAGAAAATTTACTATGGTGTTTGTTTGCTTTTTTTCTTGTTTACTTTTTGTACTTCATTTCCACCACAATGCCCATGTATTTCTACCAAACAAAATTTTTTTTTTCAAACATCATATTATTTACTACACTATAAATAACTACAGTAATCTGTATTACATAACACAAATCTACTCATCTTCCTCCTCCTCTTCATCTTCGTCCATTTCTTCTTCACTCGTAACATCTGGCTCAATCATTTGCTCCTCACACTTACTACAGCGACAGGTGAATAGGTAGTTTTCCCTGAAAGTATTATTTCAAAATGATACAAAAATCATATGCTGTTACTCTGAAACAATTATGTACAATCTCATACAAACACTCACTTATATTGATAATCTTGAAATTATCTAGTTAACAAAGCTGTTGTACCGTATATGGTAATTGCTTGGTTTACTATGACCTATGCAGGGTTTTCCCCAAGATAAGCTTCAAGTATGTGGACCAAGTCTAAATTCCTGAGAGGGAGGTGGGCTTGGACCACGAAGAACCCCCTTTAATTTGTTGTTGTTAGAAACAGGGGATTTTCAAAATCTTTAAAAGTGAGACATCAAAATTATGGTGTTCTGGAGGAAACTTAAAATGCATTAGAAAATTCTAAGCATGTCACTGATGACATAATATAGCACTCAAAGGGAAAACCCTGTTATGAATGACCATTAATGTGGAGTGGATCCACTCTAACTATCTATATACTGTATTTAAAGAGGGACAGTCATATGTAGAATCCACCCAATATATAAGACACTGACCACCTCCACATCTTCAAAAGTTACAGGCTACAAAGCAACACTTGAAATATCTGTTTTGGTAATATCCTTAGTAGAGATTTCATCAATTGCTTTAATAACAAACATTTACTTTCATCATGAGAACCCTGCAGTGTGGTGACAAATTGTGTACCACACTATTTTTCCAACTTTAAAACCTTTAGTTAACCACACAGTACCGAGCATCCCACAACATAAATCTTCAAACCTGAGAATAGAAATGCGGGAGTGTCGACTCCTATTCAAGTTGCATTCATCAAGGTAACTGACACAAATCTCATCTCCAGCTGCAATGTCCTTCACTGCTGTCATCACCAGATGGAAGTTATTGTAAGGGAAGGTGGGCATAGCATTGGGGTTACAGCTGTGGTTGCAAGAGCTCTGCAATGGATACAGTCCTGAACCTTCATTGTTGAGAAATCCTCCAGCCTCTGGTGTTAAAAGAGAAACAAATTTTCAATAGTTTTCCTTTTAACTTTACTTTCAAAAGAATATCACATGTAACATTACCTATGGCAAACATCAATTTTGTACAGTAGCCTTGGATTATTTTGGAACTTTTTATTTGGATTTATTTATTTCCTAAATACCCAAATTACTAACAATTTTCTAATTTTTTTAGAAGTGAACTCTTGGTCATCTTGATTATTTTTTGAGGGAATGGCATCCAGATGACCTGAAAATCCACTGTTGAAATTCAGTACAAATGTATAAATAAGACCTCTCATTTGACAAACTGGCTGCTGTATGAACCCATAGTGAAATACAGTATACTGTACTGTGCAGTACAAAGTCACAAATCCAACAGCCTTGGGTCTTTGGGGTTGTTCTTTATTCTAATTAAAAATTTCAAGAGATAGAGTGTCTGAGTGTGTGTGAAATGCTTATAGAAAGTTATATACCTGTATTGCTTAAATTCAGTTTAAGCGTCGAAACAACGAATCTCATCACATCTCTAAACTACGCATCTCATCTCGCATGGACAAACACTCTCCCATTACATTTAGACCGCAGGCACAAGAGAAAATATTTACAGCTAGTGAAAAAGTGTATAAACTTTTATTCAGAGCATCTGTTCTATTTGTGTTACAATGATAAATTTTATACCATAATGATACTGAATAAATTCTCTGCAAGATTGTTTCAATAAAAGATCCTTACACAAAATATTTTTACATAATATAAGGATGGGTCTCAATTCTTTTATGAAAAAAATTAAGAAATGTTGATACCGGAGTCTATAAAACCAGTTCTAATTAAGTTAAACACTTTTTTTTTTACCCAAATAATTCTGAATATTTTATCCAAAAGATTGAATAAATAAATCTACTGTATTCTAAAAAAATAAAAATACTGTATACATGATATGGTCCGTCAAACGAAGGTATTTTTGAGGTGTGTGCAAATGTATAAACTTTTATGGCGGCAGCACACTGGGCATTTTTCCTCCCAACATGTTTGGCAAACACAGTCCGACCAGCAAAACAAAGAAAAGTTTGCGTCACACTGGGATGATTTGCTGGCACATCTGCCCAGTGCAACGAAAACAACAACAAAGCGTCTAGACGAGGTTCTCCATGGATCCCGTTACTACAGTTGGGGCCTTGCAGGATTGTGCTATTCTGTAGTTCTTCAATTGCTGAAGCAAGTGAGGCATCTGTAAAAGCTAAAGAAAAGACAGTGGGTGCGTGGTGAAGTTTCTTTAAAAGTGGCGGCGGCTGGCTGGTCAAAGAAAACCCTAAATGATGATTTAATAATACTAAAGAAGTTGTAAAGAGATGAATAAATAGAAACATGTCACCGTTTTATGTGTTATACAGGTATTTTAAATTACAGTCATGCACCGGTTAACGTCCTAGATACGTTCTTGGAAACATGATGTAAACCGAAATGGACGTTGTCCGAAATTACATAAACCTATGGGATTTATTCTAATGGGGGTTCCAGGCACCCAACCCCAAGTTTCCCATTTTACGACCATTTAGACCCACTGAATATATATACAGTGGGGTATGCTATAACGAACGGATCCTACTACGAATATTCCTATAACGAACGGTTTTACCTATAAAATTGAGAATGCTATAACGAACGAAACTCCTACAACGAACATTATTTCATTTTTTTTTTTTTTTTACTAATTTATTGTTTTTTTATTACAAGTATTAATGATATTGGTTATTTCAGGGGTTTAGATGCATATTTATGCACTTTTTTACAATTTTTACAATTTTATATTATATTTTTCAGTGTTAAGTGGTTGTATTTGGGGGCCTGGAACTGATTAATCCTATAACGAACAAGGTTCTAGAACCAATTAGATTCGTTATAGCATACCCCACTGTATAATGCTATGGTAAATATCATAAACACACATAAGCATGGCTAGGTTTATTACAAAGTGATGAAAAGGATACTGTAAAGTGGGTAGTCCACAAAACATGTAGCTATGTCTCTCTTTATTTGAGTGCCCCGTCAAAGGAGTCCGTTTTCTCTCACTTCAGGACGCCTGAGTCGTCCGTTTTCTCTTAATCTTAGAGTGCAGTGCACCAGAGACTTCGTTATTCCTTAGTAATGACACAGAATTTGAAATTGCAACTGGAGTTGCAATTGTTGAGGCAACTAGATATGTCTGATTACAGCAAATGTGTTATTGTCAATTTGTAGGTGAAAGATTTTATCCTCAATAGATGTAGGTTAACATTACACCTGGAGGCAAATGCCTAAGGAAGGAAGGATATTCCTTTAACACATAATATCTGGCCAGTATGGGGAGGATCATCGTGTCTCCGTCAGGGTGTCGTGGAGTGGTGGTCCAGCAGGCATCACGGAAGTTTTATTTATTTATTTTTTGTGGGGGGGGGGGGGCGGCCGGCCACAGACGTATATGCAATCGGACGTTGTTCGGTTGGACCTTAACTGGCGCATGACTATATTATTGTTTCGTGATTTATTTCAATTTTTACTTGAGTATTCAACACCTAATATGAAGCTCATTTGAGCACTAACCGGGCCAGCAAAGGTCACCGCCAAACTGTTGTCCATTTCTTGCAACAGCTGAAATCCTGCTATTTGCTGGGTCGTCAGGCCAGCAGCCAGCAAAACAGGCAACATGTTTGGAGGAAAGTGCCCAGTGTGCCACCACCTTTATTCACAGCATCTGTTCTAACTGTGTTAGACAGAGGAATTTGGTACCAAATGCTCCTGAGTAAATTCTATACAAGACTGTTCAAATAAAAGATCCTTCAACAAAATATTTGAACATGATATAATGATGGGGACTTCATTCCTTTATATATAAAAAACAAAAACAAAAAACATAAGAAATGTTGATACCGGAGTCAATAAAATCAGTTCTAATTAAGTTATAAACACCATTTTATTTTCCAAGTAATCTTGAACAGTTTATCTGGAAGTTTGGTTAAATAAATATACAGTACAGCATGCTATTAAAATTTGCGGATTTTTAATTTGTGGACCTCAATTATTCGCGGATGACACCCTGGATGTACCCATTTTTGCGGCTGGGACAGGGAGCCATTTGTTCTAGAGTCAGTAATTTCTTTTACCTGTAATGTATATGTGTGTGTGTGTGTGTGTGTAGACACACACACAAAACACATACAAATAAATAATAATGGGAAAATCCTCTCACAACTAATCAGAAACAAGACAACAAAATGTATTAAAAATGTTAGGGTCTTCCCTCAAGTCAAGTCTGTGCTTTGTTTTAACTTTAATATCAAAGCACGGAGTTAACATGAGGGTAGACTCACATTTTTAATACAGTTTTGTTTTCTTGTTTTTCATTATTTGTGAGAGGATTTTCCCATTATTATATATTTGTATGTGTGTGTGTCTACACACACATATACATTATACAATACAGGTAAAAGAAATAATTGTCCTAAGGCCAAACACATAAAGGGAATATACAATAGACTCACAACTTACACGTATTTTTCTTAGGCGATTTCAACTATACAGCGGTCCCTCTGTTAACAAACACAATTCGTTCCACAGAGTCGTTCGTTAATCGAAAATTTCGTTAAGCGAATCCATTGTTTCAATGGGATATTGGGTAATTGGCTCCAGCTCACAGAAAAGTGCATACAAAGTAAAAAACAAATACAGTAGAGTACACTTACTTTGAGGTATGTATGTATGTAGAAGGTTCCTAGTTGATGATGATGATGGGAATTAGAAGTGGGAGTGGAGGAGAAGGGAGAAGAGAAGGAAGTGGGGATGGAGGAGAAATCACCTTTCAGGGGACCCATGCTTGATGCAGTCATTTCACCAATAAAATTTAAAGTTCACTAGGTGTAATTCAAGATTAGTTTATTTAAATCAACACTGCACTGCGCTATATATTATCAATATGTTAACTAAATTTCAGAATGACCAATACTGTAATTTCAATGTAATAATGTAAAAATATTCAAGACACCAACAAAATAGATGTTCACTCCACTGTCAATAAAGCCAAACTGACGCCTGGTGGCTGAGTCAAGCGGCTGATGGGTGCACAAAAAACTAGTTCCCTGTACTGCATATACAGTATTATCAATATGTTAACTAAATTTTAATATGACTAATAATTTAAATATAAAAAATGCAAAAATATTAAAGAGCACAACTTTCTTGATATTTACTCCACTGGAAATGAATGTAAACATAGAACAGATTACATACTGAATTGATAGACAAGCCCATCAGCTGATCAGCTGATGCTCACAACAAAACGTGTTGTTCGAAAGGATTTCGTGAATCAAAGTTTTGTTCGTTAACCGAATTGAAGATCCTTATGGGAGGTAGTTCGTTAACCGAAACTTCGTTAATCGAACCGTTCGTTAACAGAGGGACCACTGTACGTGGATTACATCGGGGGTTAGGTTACAATTTACAATTTAAACTCAAAATTTTCAAAATGGGTCATAAGTGCGCCAAACGCTAGCCCACCAAAGATCCACCCTGCCATCCCACCTCTCTGTCTTCAGTTGCCGCGCGGGTATTGTTGGAGTAACACTTGCCTCTCGTGTGTCAATTTAGTGCGCTTAAACCTCTCTCATACTCGTTCATAATGCCCAAACACAAGCCAACCTCTGCCTCTGGTCCTCCAGCAAAAAAAAAATGCTCTGTGATAACCCTGAAAGAAAAAGTGGCCATTTTAGACTTAATAAAAGGCGGCATGTCGGTCGCTGCTGTCGCACAGAGGTACGGATGCAACGAATCAAGCGTGAGATCCATTAAGATTCAGGAGAAGGAAATTCGTGAAACCGTATATACAAGTGCCTCATTTACTGCTAAGGTGACTAGCCAGGTTAGAGATGTAACTCTAGTGAAGGTGAAGAAGGCATTAAACATCTGGGTTGAGGATATGAACCAGAAATGACGGCAACATGCTCAGGGAGAAGGCACAGAGTCTTTATGACCAGTTTAAATCTGAGGTTCCTCAGGACGAAGCATCTACCAGCTCTGAGAAGAATTTTAAGGCCAGTGCAGGTTGGCTCAACAGTTTCAGGAAGCGTTTCAACCCGAAAAATATTAAAATCACTGGCGAATCGGCAGACAAGGCAGATGCACGGGTGTTCCCAGATAAATTCAGGAAATTGATTGAGGAAAATGGATATCTTCCAGAGCAAGTCTTCAACACAGACGAAACAGGTTTGCTTTGGAAGAAAATGCCAACCAGAGCCTACATTTCCAAGTCTGAGAAGCAAGCCCCCGGGGTTCAAGGCTGCGAAGGACCGCATCACCCTCCAACTATGTGGCAACGGAGCAGGGCATATGATAAAGCCAGGCATGATTTATAGGTCTGCCAACCATCGTGCTCTGAAGGGAAAAAACAAGAATCTCCTCCCTGTCTACTGGCAGTCAAACAAGAAAGTCTGGGTGACAGCAATGCTTTTCCTTGAGTGGTTCCACAAATGTTTTATCCCCAAGGTAAAGAGCTACCTAGAGAAGCTGGGCCTGCCTTTCAAGGTGTTGCTGGTTAATGACAACGCACCAGGCCACCCGGATGCCATAAAATTCGCACACGATAACGTCGAGGTAGTGTTCCTTCCACCCAATACCACCTCCAGCCTCTCGACCAGGGTGTGATTCGGTGCTTTAAAGCAGCGTGCACACGCCTCACCTTCGTCCGCATTCGCAACACCATGGAGGACAGCATTAACAAGAGTGTTATGGCATGCTGGAATGAATTCAGCATTGCCAATTGCAACACTTTTGTGAAGGAGGCCATGAGTGCACTGAAACCAGAGTCGGTTAATTCGTGTTGGCAGGCACTGTGGAGTGACTGTGTGCATGACTTCAAAGGATTCCCTACAATCGACTCTGAAGTTAAGCACATCGTGACGGTGGCCAGGGCTGTAGGCGGTAATGGGTTTGAAGACATGGTCGAGCAGGAAATCGAGGAGTTAATTCCTGATCTGTCTTTCTGCCACATTTATACACAATTGCAGGGTCTCAATTGTTTCTCTTACTATTGACAACACAACAAATATAAACGTACTCACTCTTGATCTGCTCTATTCATTCTATTTTATTCTCCTATGTCAACTGATATTAATAATGAAGGAGGGCCTTCTTGGATGGGTCCCACTGGTCGGGAAGGTTGTGGACCCCAGAGCCGACCTGATCATCATCAAATAACTGGGGCCTCAACTGACATCACCGTGGTTGCTGAAGGATCGGCCTTTTTCACACTTCATTTTTCCAACACTTGCAGCCTGAGATCCAATTTTCCTTCTGTGGAACACCATCTATTAACCTCTTCCCCCGACCTTTTATTACTTTCAAAACTTCAACTGACCAAAGCAGCTTCACCCAAATCTTTTCAAGTCTCCAACTACAACCTTTATACCTCTTTCCGTTCTAAGGGAGGTGTATGCGCCTACTGCAACACACCTACACCTATAGCTCAACTCACGGATCTTGAATCTTCCCTTTATCATGTCATCTGGCTCAAAATAGCTCTACCAACTATGACTATTTTTCTTTGTTTCCTATAGTACTGTTCTCCCAACTCTACCAACTAGTATTTGCAACTCTTTGACTAACTCACTTCTTGCCATGAGTCGTTGCGGATTTCAAAGTACTGTACATCACAGAGAGTGGCTTGGCTTTGCAAGGGATAACCCAGGAGGAGCTGAGGCAACAAATGATCAAACACCCTACAAGTGTTTCTGATAGACACAATCAATTTGCTAACATTCTTGATCTTTGTTTTACCTCTAACCCCTCACACTATTCATACTCAATTTCTGTCCCCTTAGGGTCTTCTGATCACAATCTTATTTCTATTAAATTAAACTGGGAACAACCACCTCCCCCACCCCCCCCCCACCCCCTCTAAATGCCAACTATGACACTATCGGAGGGCAAACTGGCATTCCTTGTGAGAATTCTTCACCGACTTTCCGTGGGATGAATGTTGCTTTTCTACTCGGGAAGCCTCGGTATGTGCTGACAGCTTTGCTGGGGTTATACAGGGTGGTATAAGTGAATTTATCCCATCTTCTACCAAAACTTTCACTTTACAATCATGGTTTGATCGCTCCTCTTCTCTTGCATGCAGGGAGAGAGATAGGGCATATCAAGGTATGAAACTATCTCCTTCTCCTATTACCCACTCCTCTTTCATTGCTTCTAGGAATCGTTGTAAGGCTATTCTTTGTAGGGCTAAGTGGAATTTTATAAAAAGAAAGACCGCTGACCTGACTAACTCTTCCTCTAGCAAATCCTTCTGGTCCTTAACCAAAAAAATCTGTAATAACTTCTGCATTCCCTCTTCTCCTCCTCTCTTCCGACCTGATAACTCTATAGCCAACTCTCCCCCTGACAAAACCAGTCTCTTTGGCACCTTATTCTCCTCTAACTCCACCTTAGACGTTTCCATTTCTAACCCTCCTACTCCTACTCCTCCTACTGAACCTATGCACTTTTCTATAATCTCCACTCGTAGGGTTGCTGATATGTCATCCAGGCTGGATGTGAGTAAGGCGCACGGACTGGACGGAATACCCCCTCGTGTTCTGAGGGAGTGTGCCGAAGTTCTGGCCCCTGTGCTTGCTCGCCTCTTTCGCCTTTGCCTCAAAACCCAAACTTTTCCTTCTTCTTGGAAGCATGCCTTGGTTCAGCCCATCCCAAAGAAGGGTGACCATTCTTATCTCTCTAACTATCGCCTCATTGCCCAAACTTCATCCTTCTCCAAGATTTCAGAAACTATTTTGAACTCCCATATTCTCCTTTACCTCTTTTGTCGGATCATCAGTATGGCTTTCGCCAGGTGAGATCTAATGGTGATCTGCTCTCCTACTGCACCCATCTTTGGTCATCCTTTCTTAGGGATTATGGGGAAACTTTCGCCGTGGCCCACGACATCTCCAAAGCATTTGACAGGGTATGGCACAAGTCTTTGCTTTCTAAACTTCCCTCTTATAGTTTCTCTCCCCCACTTTGTTCTCTAATCTCTACCTTCCTTGAGAATTGATCCATGGCAATTGTTGTTGAGAGATCGATCTCTCGCTCTTTCTCTACTAATAGTGGTGTCCCACAGGGTTCTGTTCTTTCACCTACTCTCTTCCTTCTTTTTATCAATGATTTACTTCACGCTACAACTAATTCTATCCATTCTTACGCTGATGATTCTACTCTTCACTCTTCTTCACATTTTCCCCTTCCCCCTAACTTTAAAACTAGATCTGTTTCTAGAGCAGATATCATTACATCTATCAATGCAGATCTGTGCAGCATCTCCGAATGGGGAGGAAGAAACTTGGTTAAATTCAATAGTAATAAAACTCAGTATTTACTAATTACACATTCCAAATTTGATTAACTCCCACCAATCACATTTCAGGATGCTATCATTTTTCCAAATTCTAAAATAGATATGTTAGTTCTCACCATTTCTCTAAAATGTCATGGAAGCCACACATCCTCAACATTGCTAAAGCTGCCTCCCAAAAGCTGGGAATGCTGTATAGATGCAGTAGCTACTTCACTCCTGAGCAGTTGCTTCAAGTATACTGTATAAGGGATTCATTCGTCCTAATTTGGAGTACTGCTCCCATATCTGGGGTGGCTCTTCTTCTGGCCAACTGTTAGATAGGGTGGAATCAAAGGCATTTCGTCTTATCAACTCTCCTCCTTTAGTAGACAATCTTTCTTCCCTCTCTCTTCGCTGCAATGTTGCTTCACTCTCTTTTACAGGTACTTTAACGGGCAATGTTCAGTGAATTTGGCATCTTGTGTACAGCCGGCAAGGCCGTGGGCTCGTAACACATGTCTTGCCCGCGGTGCCCACCATTTCTCTGTGGATGTCTCACAATATAATAGCCCATTATAGTACATCCTTCTTTCCTCACACAGCCAAACTGTGGAATGCTCTGCCTTCTTCTGTGTTTCTACACTCATACAGTCTTTCTCACTTTAAAAAGCTGGTTTTCCGGCATCTTCGTGGTGTAGATTAATATAACCTTTTCCTTTTCTATTTGTAATTTCTTTTTATTCTTATTTTTCCGCCCCTTAGGCCCAGATGTGGGTCAATGACCTGTGCCCAGGTGGGCTATTCCATGTGTGTATAAAAAAAAAAAAAAAAGTTATGATAAATATACTATAGTATTTATTAAGTGATGATAAATACACTGCAATAATATTTATTAAGTGATGATAAATACAGTACACAACTGTACTGTACTAATTTACTAAGTGTTGAAGGCAGACAGTGTGGTAAGCAGATAAGCTGTTTGCTCTTTGTAAACAAGTGAGTATGAAATGACTCATGGTATTCAGTGTGGGATTCATTTTTCATGAAAGCTGATTCTTTTAGGATAATATTTTATCAACCTGGCACCAAATGATCCAAATTATATGAGAAGTGTGGTGGAATTGCATAAAGAAGTGTTACAGGAATCTTGTGGGAGAGATGGGGAGGGAGCCTCCACCCAGGCTATCCCACTCCCCTCTGCCAGCTGCTCCCAGATAAACATTCATCTTTCACATACAATAAACTCCTACACTTATTTGTTCTTATTTTTATCTTTATAATACTGTACAGTATACAGTTTTCTCTTTATTCATGAGACAAATTCTGTGGTTACTTACATACTGTATAACACTTTACAGTAAATAACAATCATTTTGGTGACAACAGTTGTTGAGAACCAGACTTACATGCCTGATTTTAAACTCAAAGAATTCTGTTTCATATTTTTTTTTAATGTTGATATAATGTTCTTTTAATAACCTTATTATACACTTAATGACCTTATTTGTTGAAGTGCAGTAATAACACAACAACTGACTTTTTTTAAACAGGTCAAATAAGCAGTATTATCTCCATGACCACGTGAGGTCCTTCATATCAACACCTGAGGACGAGTTACTACACCACACCACCCAATGTCTCCATGACCACGCGAGGTCCCTCATATCAGTACCCGAAGACGAGTTACTACACCACGTGAACACCTCACCACCTGGTGTCTCCATGACCAGCCCAGGCCCGGGCCATCAACTGTAAACTATAATAATTTGCATGTTCAATCATTGTTCCTTCTTCCTTCAGTTATGAAAGCTTTTGTTAAACGACCCACTCACCCCATGTCTTTGTATGTAGAAAGTCATTTTTGTCCAATGTATATTTTCAGCCTTCGGGCTGCAGAACTTTTTCAATAAACAGTTAATTATTATAATTATTATTATCATTATTATATATTCGTTTTTTCAGACTTTTGCATTTTTCGGACTGGGGTCTGCCCCAATTTGTCAGATTTATCGAGGTTCTACTCTACTGTACACCATACATGGAAGAAAGAAAATTTATTTTACTGGACTCAGGAGCTCTTGTTGGTTTAGTGACAAACTAAAAACTGAAAGGGCAGCACAAGAAACTTCCTTTTATTGCTGAAGGGATTCAACAATAAGGGTCTCAATACCTAACCTCAAGCACAATGGTCCTGAAACAACCAATCAAACTGGATCAAAATGTAAGAGTTGATTCAACTGGGTGTGAGACCTGCCTTCATCAAAACATCATAACACCACTACAAATTAAATGAACAAGAGAAGGGAGGCGATGATCCAAAGGTAGATGAATAGGTAAGTTGTGATATGCTGGTATAAGATGTACAAAAAATAAATACAGTTTTGGGGTGAAATATGAACTCATTTTGAAACTTAATATGCTACAGTAAAATAAACAAATTAAAAATACTCTCACCTTTTTCCAACTGCTCATACAAGTCATCAACTAGCTGGTCTAACTTTTCTCTCTCTTCTGCAGTAATTTCCAGGGCATCACAGTTGCGTACCCACCGACTCAGAGGGCTAGTGCCAATTCCCTGTCCATTTGTACCTACTAAGGCAACCAAAGATCTGAAGCCTTCTGGAGTAAGCCACTGAAATGGTATAATTAAAAATGTAAGATGTCCCTCTCAGTATCTTCTGAAGCACTAACTAATGTAAATCACAATAGATTTCCCATTTAAAACTCGCACAGTCCCTTTTGACGCTACTTATTATACTGTACTTCATTACCTAGACAACACAACAACACAGATTCTAAAGTAAGTCAATTAGACATAATACTGTATAGGTACCTGTACTAACATAAACAAGTAAAAAATAAAATAAAATCAGCATATCAAAAATATAAATTTTGAAAGAAAAAACCAACCAACTCACATGCTGAACCTCCGGAGCTCCTAAACCCTTCTCCATCATCACTCGTAAGGCCTCCATCTGGTCCTGAAACTCTGTCCCAAGTAATTTATGAGCAATCTCTTCTTCTTCATTAACAGTGCGGTGGCAAAATTGCATGAACAAAGTTGTTGCCCCCTCTTTGTCAGCAGCCTGGCGTACTGTAGCAATGATTCTTGCCAGGAGCATGATGCAAGCCGTCTCCGGGGGGTAATGCATTTGTCTGAGGTCAACAAAACTTAGATATAATCATCATGCAAATACTGTATATAAGATATACTGTATATAAAAATTATCTGTCTTTGCACGAACACGTTTGGAATGAGTATGTATTCTTTAGACTTTTTAACTATACTGCTGACAGTGGTTTCAAATGTCATTTTTCCCTAGATTATAGATTTTACACAAGATTGAAGAAAATATCATGATTAAAGATAATAAAGTTTTATACAATAATACTGTATAACTATTACCAGTACAGTACTCTTATCACACAAAGCTACTTTGGGAATTAGATGAAAGAAAATATCTTCTGGGCTTCCAATCCTTTTCATATTTCATAACAATGCAGGAATTAGCTTATGTCTACAGGACTGGAAACTTCTACCCAATGACATTATATTACTAGAGTACACCTTATGGTCATTTAAAACTTTAATGATATTTTCAACACAAGTATCAAAACAGTGATGGGCATTGCATCCTTTATACAATTTCATTTAATTATAAGAATAAATGTTTAGTAATGTAGCATTAGAGCCAAATCTACATACAAGTACAGTATAATTTTTTTTTACCAGCAATTTCATTTCTCCATTACCATTATATGTTAAGCAGCATTTCCATGGTTAAGAGTAAAGTCTTAACCCAATGGTGCTTATAAAGCCTGAGTTAGGGTTAGGTATGGGTATGTAACTAAATAAAAAGCTAAACAGTAAGTGGAGAATGGGAGCATATATTACTGAGTACTGTAATGTGGAATCTCCCATGTACTGTACCAAGGTTTGTGTAAGCATTGAATAATATGTACCAAGCAGCCAGCTGTCAATACCAAGAAACTAAAGTAATACCCATACTCTACTTCATTGGTCCTTATTTTCTTTTGACTCGTAGAACCCTGGCAGTGATAAGAATCAGGCTGCAATCCCCACCACCTTTTGGCGTAAAAAAAAAAAATGTTAGCAGAATTTTATGAGATAATACTTGGAAATCTATTAGTGTATCTCGATAAATGTTTAAAATACATACTAATGGCATTTCCCAAACAAGAAGAGGCAGTTCGGCCCAGTGCCTAGACAAGAGAGTGCACTCACCTCTGCACATGCCATAATAAAAACCTTAACTTACATTGCCAAGCCCTTGATTAAACTAATATTTTTTAGATCAATGGAGAGCTTTACTTCTGTACATTTGATCAATTTAATAATCTATAACATATATACACTTCAATTATACTATAGCCAGCACCTAATGTGACCAACTATAGCATATACATAACTAAAAACTCCATCCTATGAGGAAATCAAATGAATGAACTAGTGAAAATACTGAACAATTGAGAACCCTCCAGGTCAAGTTGACCACCACCGCCCCATCCTAGATGACCTACAGTAGATGTACGGTACACATATGGTAAGAGATAATGACTTGGATATCATACACATATTCTGTGTGTGTGTGTGTGTGAACACACACTACTACTACTACTACTACTACTACTACTACTACTTTGCTGTGTCAGACCCTGATGGTAGTCTGAGGTCAACATTAGGTGTCTGTTTTAGATTTATTCCTGACAGTGAGGTTGGCTAGGGTCAACCTTCTTGCATGTCAGCTCAGGTCATCATCAAAAAGACCAACAAGGTATTGCCAAGCCCACCATCCCCTCCCCTGACTGAGATCTGACAGTGAGATCAGAGTCAACATGTATCAACTCAGGTCATCATCAATCCTCTCTCTGAGATGTGACAGCGAGTGATGATGAGGTCAACCTGCTTCCAGTCACCTTATTTACCTGACAGGAAAACAAATGAAGAAGTACTAGAATTAGCAAAAACTTTAAGAGAAACACTTGAAATGTACAGAAAAAACAAATAAGATACTTTGGTCATATAATTAGAGATGGAGGAATAATAACAGAAATATTAATGGGCAAAATTGAGGGTAAGAGGGGCAGGGGAAGGCAGAGATTGGGTTGGGTGAATGAAATTAAAAACTGGGTTCCCAGAGAGATACAAAACCTTAGAGGATTGGTTAAAAACAGCCCAAAAATGTTTAAAGTGGAGGACTGTGGTCGCCAACCCTCAGATATGAGGACAGTACTCTGATCGATTGATTTACCTAATGGCCACCCTACCAGGTCATCTATAATTGGGCAGTCCCAGTAAGTCGCTTCACTTCTAGATTATACATCATAGTGTGAACTTGTGAATTTATTTTGTTGAAAGACATCAGATTATAAGGTATGAAACAATCTAACTAATTGTGTAAAAAGCCTTATCCTTTCTGAAACAATGTAAAAGATGTATTTTGTTATGATTATGTGTAGAGGTGCATTTCTGCAAGTCTTGGAAGTCATCCCCCTTTCAATCACAAAAAAATTACACCAATGCATTTGACAAAGTCCCACATATATGGCTAACCTCTAAGATCCAGGCACATGGCATCACAGGCAAGATTTTGAAACCAACAAAAAACTCTTTGGCATGACTAAAATTTTCAACACAAGTTATTCCACATCACACTGAAAGCAGACCACAAAAGTGTTAAAAATAATGGCCATGTCAGGATTTCAAAAAGTATATAAAATTTCCCTGCAAATCATGAACCTATTCAGTAAAAATTGGGAAAAAACAAGTCTGGTATAAGCTCCAATCATGTTTAACCAAACTAGCCCCTCCAATTGAGCCATAATTGAAATTTTAAGGATTTGGAATGAGTAACAATGAAAACAGGAGGTTCATCAGAATAAAGGTACAGGTAACAAAAAAATAAAAAAATAAAAATAAAAAAAAATAGTGGACTTTTAAATGCTGGAGAATGCAAGAAAAGGTTACAAAAGGATAAAGTTACCAAAGTCTTGCTTCTGGTATTTATAAAATTCAGGCTAAGCATCAGTCTACATGGACAGCTTACAAAAATTTCAGTTTCCAAAGCAAGCATAAGCTGCACTATACCAGGCCAAAGGTTATATACAATAACCTTCTTGTTATCTCCTCAAAATTAATACCAGACATATACTGCTGAGGTGATATGTAATTAGAATGGGTTTTTTTCAAGTAAACATCAAACACATATAACATACTTCCAAGCTTCCTGCAGCATTACAAGAGGGTGGGTTGGATCAGGCATAAATGACCGCAAGCATATAGTCTCATGGTACTGATTCCAAGCACTGTCTCTACATTCTCTGCTACAATATGATGCCTGTAACAAGATGAAAGAGCATTAGTGTGTATCATATACCTGTACTCATTACCACATATAAATACATTGTACAGTAATTTGATTTATGCCTTGATACCTGCCTCAGACAGCTCAAGAATGACCAGACTAGTTTAAGAGATAATAACCCAGGGTTTCCAAGACTTCTGACATTGTTGAAAGAAAATAATCTGAAAACTTGACCTTCCTACTACAACCCTCAGACTATGAGAGGCAAAAGTTAGCCTTCAATCTTAGTGGTAAGTTTTTACCACTACGATTGAAGGCTAATCTTCATCATCACATTAATATTTGTGCTTCTTCATCCTCATATGATCATTTATATAGGGTTATTTAACAGTCAACCCCCCAGTTGCAATCCAATAAGCAGTAAGAGTAGACACTTTTATATATTCCAGCTGGAAGCTGCAAATGTCATTAGTATTTAAGCCACTCTGCTTAGGCAAATGACTGTGTCAGGTAGTTCTGGGAGTTGGATATGTTTATGAAGTTGCACACTAGTGCGTGAAGCCTTCAAATTCACCATTGTGCCTAAACTCTTTGGTGTACAGTATTACCCCGCTTTACATGGTTTCACTTTCCGCGATTTCTCATTTACACGGTACCTTGCCACAACCGGACTTTCACTTTCCGTGGTGCATCTACTCATATACGCGGTGAAGTATAATTTTTTTTTTTATTTAGCTCATAAAATTTGTACAAATTACCTGGCCAGAATATAATTTACATTGCTGGAATTCTTACAATATGATGATCATTTTGAATATAAACATCATGGATTTTGCATTAGACATACAAATTTTGGATCTAATGTAATAATTTGGTTTGCACAAAGCAAATATTTTATCTTTTGTGCAAAATATATGAAGTTTACATTCAAAATATTCCCTGACGTGCAAGGAATCCAGAAATGTCAATTATATTATCCTAACTTTAGTCTGAGGTATTATTTATTACTAAATGTTAAAATCTAGTGTTTCACCCAATCATTTCTCAGAGAGGTAGGAGCTAGTGAGCTGGGAAGAGGGGGGGGGGGATTTGAGTCCATTATTTGAATGGACATTAACTTGGCGACTGTATTTCTCTTAAATATTAATTGTGTGAGCATACCATCATAAAATTTAGATGTTATTTTTATTACAACATACCGGTAGGTATTGTGTAGGAAAAAGTGGAGTTTGGGGGTCGGGCCAGTCTCTATTGGAATTAATCCCATATGTTCTGTTGTTCACTTTACGCGGTTTTCACTTTCTGCGGTACCCTGTGGGTTCAATTGACTGCGTAAATCGGGGTACTACTGTATATGCTTCCTTGCATTAGCCGCACTGGCACCATCATCGTCATACTTCATTGCAAATGCAGTAAGTTTATCCTTGGCCTTATGTATGTCTAACACAGTTTGTTTCTTCACGCCGTATTCATCACAGGCAAGAGCCACAGACACACCTGACTCTAACTTCTTTATTAACTCAAGTTTCTGCACAACAGATAAATGTACATGCTTTCTCTTCACAACAACACTTGCCTTAGATGCCATGATTAATAACTATTAAGCACTATGTACGTGTCAGTAAACGTAATACACAGTAAATCCAGTTATATACAGCAGGGCCGAGTGATGCTTCACTACACCGGCTGATGCGCTAACTAGCCGACCCAGTAACTTACTCCCCTTGCTTGGTCCATTGCCAGGCATATGATCAAAACACATGTCTTGTAGTTTAATTTGAAAACGGTGACAGTCACAGTGATAAACAAATTATATAAACCATACATTTACCTATGATAACATAATAAGAAACATTGTATCATTACTAGAGTGAATAAAATAATATTACCACAAACAACAATTGTCAACACTGTTTATGTTTCCCGCCTCCTCAGGCACCTGTGTCCAGCACGCTGACATCGTAGTTACACGGGCCTAAGACGATCTTTGCTCTGGTTTGGAAATATTTCTTAGGGAAGTTTCTAGGAGGCTTCTTAGCCCAGAACCCCCCAAAATGTTCTCCGGATCTTCCGAAATCCGGCTTTCCCGGGTCTGGATCTTCGAGGGTTTACTGTATATGAGCTGGTTTGAGCAATTTTTGATGGTCCATATAGATTTGGCTTTTCACTTTATAAATGTACTGTAGATTGCAGGTAGTGTGAGGATATGAGTGGAAGTTTACTCTGCAATTCATGTAGATATATGTTATTTCCACTATTCATGGTTCTGAGACTGCTTCAGTCTCTTGAGGCGAGTCAAACTTCCCAAAAAGACATTGTTACAATAGTTCGGTGAAACCTAGTCTAACTTAAGAGATGAATGATATGGAGGAACTTAACCCCTTGTGTACGGGGCCCTCTCTGTGCTGAATAAAATTGTCTGGCTTGAGCTAAATAAATAACAAGTGGCATCCCCATAGTGAAGAGGTTAAGGTTTATTCCTTTACCTCTCTTCTGGTTGAATATCTCCCCATAAGGGTAAATTACATTAATATTTAAAGACCTTTTGTGTCTCCTTCATGGTTCTAACTGGCCAAAGCTACAGTAGGCATCAAGCAATTTTTAAATTGTACTCATGTCTGAATTTGGCTACTGTATAGCCAAATCCAATGGGGAATGAGAAACACATTTTATTGTAAGGAGAAGGACTTTTGTCTCACAATTGAAGTGGTAACTTTCAACTCCTAGACCTAAATTTTAATAAGGGAAAGGGTTGTAATGGGAGGGACAAGTAATTTTCATATTAGTTACAGTCAACAAAGTCAATAGTCCTGAGTCAACAATGAAAAGGGTTCTAGGAACCCTGGGTTTACCAGTAAACTAGTCAGACTATACTTGTTACACTCAAACCAGGCTCAGCAATAAAATGTGATTTTGGAATCAATCTCTCATATTTCACACAAAAATTTAATCCAATTATAACTTGTCTAGTAATAATCTCACGTACACCTGAACCTCGCTTTATGCTATGGTTGCATTCTGCGACAACACAGCATAATGAGAATCCGCATATAGTCAATACGTACTTAATCTTATGGGGAAGATCCTGCTGCCAAATGGCATCACGAAAATTGTTACCAAGTCCCAGGTTGCTCATCTGACTTTCTGCCTCATTTACACACAATTGTAGAGTCACTATTGTCACTCTTACTATTGACAACACAACATATATAACCTTTCTCACTCTTTCTATTCTTTTATTTTCCTATGATATCAGTTGACAATAATATTGAAGCAGGGTCTTCTTGGATGGGTCCACTGGTAGGGAAGGGTGTGGACCCCAGGGCTGACCTGATCATCGTCAAACTACTGGGGTCTCAACTGACGCCACCGCGGTTGCTGGAGGATAGGCTTTTTTCACACTTCATTTTTCCAACATTAGCAGCCTGAGATCCAATTTTCCTTCTGTGGAGCACCGTCTATTAACCTCTTTCCCCGATCTCTTACTACTTTCCAACTTCAACTGACCAAAGCAGCTTCTCCAAAACCTTTTCAATTCTCCAACTACAACCTTTATACCTCTTTCCGTTCTAAGGGAGGTGCACCTACTGCAACACACCTACACCTATAGCTCAACTCACGGATCTTGAATCTTCCCTTTATCATGTCATCTGGCTCAAAATATCTCCACCAACTATAAATATTTTTCTTTGTTTCCTATAGTACTGTTCTCCCAACTCTACCAACTATTTGGAACTCTTTGACTAACTCACTTCTTGTCATGAGTCGTTGCTATCCACACACCCCAACACCGAGATCCTTTACGTAGTGGAGTACATCACATAGAGTGGCTTGGCTCTGCAAGGGATGACCCAGGTGGAGCTGAGGCACTCTCTGTTTTCTTACTTTAATGATCCAGATCGACACAATCAACTTGCTAACATTCTTGATCTTTGTTTTACCTCTAACCCCTCACACTATTCATACTCAATTTCTGTCCCCTTAGGGTCTTCTGATCACAATCTTATTTCTATTTAAGTCAAACTGGGAGTGACCACCTCCACCACCCCCCCTCTAAATGCCAACTATGGCACTATCAGAGGGCAAACTGGCAATCCTTCAGAGAATTCTTAACCAACTTTCCTTGGGATAAATGTTGCTTTTCTACTCGGGACACCTCAGTATGTGCTGACAGCTTTGCTGGGGATATACAGGGTGGTATGCGTGCATTTATCCCATCTTCTACCAAAACTTTCACTTTACAATCATGGTTTGATCGCTCCAGTTCTCTTGCATGTAGGGAGAGAGATAGGGCATATCAAGTTATGAACTATCTCCTCCTCCTCTTACCCACCCTTCTTTCATTACTTCTTGAAATCGTTGTAAGGCTATTCTTCGTAGGGCCAAGCGGAATTTTATAAAAAGGTGACAGCTGACCTGACTAACTCTTCTTCTAGTAAATCCTTCTGGTCCTGAACCAAAAACATCTGTAATAACTTCTGCACTCCTTCTTTTCCTCCTCTCTACCAACCTGATAATTCTATAGCCAACTCTCCCCCTGATAAAGCCAATCTCTTTGGCACCTTATTCTCCTCTAATTCCACCTTAGACGATTCCAACTCTAACCCTCCTACTCCTACTGAACCTATGCACTTTCCTATAATCTCCACTCGTAGGGTGGCTGGTGTGTTATCCAGGTTGGATGTGAGTAAGGCACACGGACCGGACGGAATACCCCCTCGTGTTCTGAGGGAGTGTGCTGAAGCTCTGGCCCCTGTGCTTGCTTGCCTCTTTTGCCTTTGCCTCAAAACCCAAACTTTTCCTTCTTCTTGGAAGCATGCCTTGGTTCAGCCCATCCCGAAGAAGGGTGACCAGTCGAATCCCTCTAACTATTGCCCTATTGCCTTAATTTCATCCCTCTCTAAGATGTTCGAAACTATCTTAAACTCTCATTTCCTCAGTCACCTTGAACATCCTTCTCTTTTGTCGGAGGACCAGTAAGGCTTTCGCCAGGCAAGATCTACAGATGATCTGCTCTCCTACAGCACCCATCTTTGGTCATCCTCTCTTAAGGATAATGGGGAAACTTTTGCCGTGGCCCTCGACATCCCCAAAGCATTTGACAGGGTATGGCACAAGTCTTTGTTTTCTAAGCCTCCCTCTTATGGTTTCTCTCCCGCACTTTGTTCTCTAATTTCTAGCTTCCTTGAGATCCAATCCATGGCAGTTGTTGTCGAGGGATCGATTTCTCGCTCTTTCTCTACCAATAGTGGTGTCCCACAGGGTTCTGTTCTTTCACCTACTCTCTTCCTTCTGTTTATCAATGATTTACTTCATACTACGACTATTTCCATCCATTCTTACGCTGATGATTCTACTCTTCACTCTTCTTCACATTTTTCCCTTCCCCCCAATTCTCAAACTAGATAATAATAATAATAATAATAATAATAATAATAATTAACGGTTTATTGAAAAAGTTCTGCAGCCCGAAGGCTGAAAATATACATTGGACATAAATGACTTGTTACATACATTGGTGGTTTAACAAAAGCCTTCATTAAAGAAAGGTAAAGGAACATACAGTGAACATGCAGATTATTGTAAGTGTTGAACAGCAAACACGTAGTGTAGTAACTCCCTCCCAGATGGTGTTATGAGGGGCCTCACGTGGTGTAGTAATTCCCTCACAGATGGTGTTAGGAGGGGCCTCACGTGGTGTAGTAATTCCCTCACAGATGGTGTTATGCGGGGCCTCACGTGGTGTAGTAATTCTCTCACAGATGGTGTTATGCGGGGCCTCACGTGGTGTAGTAATTCCCTCACAGCTGGTGTTATGAGGGACCTGACATGGTGTAGTAATTCCCTCACAGATGGTGTTATGAGGGGCCTCACGTGGTGTAGTAACTCCTTCACATATGGTGTTATGAGGGACCTGACGTGGTGTAGTAATTCCCTCACAGATGGTGTTATGAGGGACCTGACGTGGTGTAGTAATTCCCTCACAGATGGTGTTATGAGGGGCCTCACGTGGTGTAGTAATTCCCTCACAGATGGTGTTATGCGGGGCCTCACGTGGTGTAGTAACTCCTTCACATATGGTGTTGTGCGGGGCCTCACGTGGTGTAGTAATTCCCTCACAGACGGTGTTATATGAGTGAGGTGCGGTCCCAGGCCTTCCTATCGTAGACGGATTAACACATCGCTGGTTGTTGGGTCTCACAGGCCGTTATCACTGGGTACCTGGGACCTCACTGTGTGAAGGTTAACTTAGGTGCGACTGTTACTGTTGCGTTGTTCTCACTGACTTAAGCACTGTTCACCACTGTTCACCTCTGTTTAACACTGGTTCCATTCCTTTCCTAAATGAAGTAGTAACTTCTGGCGAGAACTTGTTGATATTCCGGTGGGGAGGAGGGTTCAGGGGAGGGGGTTGGTATGGGCCAACTTAACAGTTGACCTGGCTGCTCCGAGAGGAGCGCCAGGTACGTCTTGACCCTTCGGTGGTCAAGGATGTTTCTAGAGCTGATATCATTTCATCTATCAATGCAGATTTATGCAGCATCTCCGAATGGGAAGGTAGAAACTTGGTTAAATTCAATACAGTAGTAATAAAAGACAGTATTTACCAATTACACTTTCCAAATTAGATGATCTCCCACCAATCACATTTCAGAACGTAATCATTCTGTCAAATTCTAAAATAGACATGCTAGGCCTCACCATTTCCTCTAATATGTCATGGAAGCCACACATCCACAATGTTGCTAAGGCTGCCTCCTGAAACCTGGGAATGCTGTACAGATGCAGTAACTACTTCACTCCTGAGCAATTACATCAAGTTTATAAAGCATTCATTCGTCCTAACTTGGAGTACTGATCTCATATCTGGAATGGCTCTTCTTCTGTCTGACTGTTAGATAGGGTGGAATTAAAGGCATTTCGTCTATTTAGCTCTCCTCCTTTAGTTGATAATTTCTCGTGCTTTTCTCTTTGCTGCAATGTTGCTTCACTCTCTCTCTTTTACAGGTACTTTAACGGGCAATGTTCGGTGGATTTGGCATCCTGTGTACCGCCGGCAAGGCCGTGGGCTCGTAACACTCGTCTTGCCTGTGGTGCCCGCCGTTTCTCTGTGGATGTCGGTCACACTAGAATAACCCGTTATAGTACATACTTCTCTCTTCACACAGCCAAACTGTTGAATGCTCTGCCTTCTTCTGTTTTTCCATACTCATACAATCTGTCTCAACTTCGTGGTGTAGATTAATATAATCTTTTTACTCTTATTTTTTCACCCCCTTGGCCCCGTTGTGGGTCGATGACCTGTGCCCGGGTGGGCTATTCCCCGTAAAAAAAAAAGTCAACAGTAAGGCTATAAAAGTTGCTAAAAAATCATTACAATACTCTAATGTGGGTTAGAAATAAAGATAATATAATATACACTAACACTATAAACTGAGACATATGAAGAGCATGGGTGTTTGTGTGGAAAGAGAAAGTGTGTGGAGTGACTGACTCACCACTCCAGCAACATCCCCTGACGTCCCATACAACGCAGTAGACACACACACACACTGTACCACATTTCACAACCATTTCTGGAGCATCAATGCCATAAAAGTTGCAGAAAAATCATTAAAATACTCAAATGTGGCTTAGAAATAAAGATAATACCTGTATAATATAATACTGTATAATATATTATAATAATTTAATATAATACACAAAACTAGAGTGCCATATCTTCTGCAGAACGCATACTAGGGAATCTTTTCCGCATAAAATGAATTGTGCGTAGAAATAGGGTGGTTGTCCCACACTCACAAATTTTAATTTTCCATCAGCATCACTCTCTATCTCATACATTGTAGCTTTTCTTTACTGTGTGTGATAAATATTCACAACAACCTCTTACTTCTCTCTCTCTCATATCCTACTATTAGTCAGATCTATAATATTTTAGAACTGACATCCTTGAGTTCCATCACATACCTATACTGTTCATCTCTTAACCATCACTGCAACACTGTTTAACCTTTCAGATACCCGAGACATTATATCCCTCCCCTGTCCTCAGCAAACTTCTCATATGCCATTCAACTTTGTTTTATTTTAAGCCAGGTCAACCAGATTCCTTTAGATCATCAATAATTCAGTTATTCTTTTCTTCAAATACCCAAGTTTTCTACTTTTTAGAGAGAAAAATTCCAAACCTCACATAATTAAAATAAATAAAAAAGACTACTTACATCACAATACGGACACTCTACTAAAGCATCCTTCTTTGAGTCACAACACTCAGGATATGGCAGAGTCAGCTGAGGATTTTGAGCCAGTCTGCATGCATTTTCTTCTGCTGTTTCAAGTGGCCTGTTGATGTAATAAGATTTGAGAAAGTGTGAAATGGTTGAGTTTTTAGAGTAGCATGAATGTTTGCTTTTTCTTCAAAACATTAATTAGGGTAGTCCCCAATTTACAAAGACCAGGTTTACAAAATCCAAAGTTACAAAAAAAAATTTTGTCCCATGTTTCGGTTTAAGTAATAAATAATCTGAAGTCAATAATAAGTTATCATTTCTTACATTAAAAATAATAATAATACAGTACAGTCATTCCTATTATTCAACTGGGTAAGATTCCATTTGGATAGCGAATAACAGAACAAATGAGGAAAAACAGGATATGGTTCCCAATGACAAGAAAACCCTAATACATTACTGTACCCGGTATACCTAAAATATTAAATCCGTTCACAAACAACAAATAATCCTACCAAACTACCTGTAGTGTAATTTAGTACAGTACCATTCTACTATGTTGTACTGACCACGGTCGTACATGTTAGTTAACGTAAAATCAAACGATTCATATTACGCTCAATAGCCAATAAAACATGTAGCTGTAACTTCTTTATTGAGTCCCCCAGTTGAGCTGTCAGTTTTCTCACTGCTTCGGTACACCTGAGTCCTCCATTTTCTCTCATGTACCTCAGAGACTCTGATATTTCTTAATACAGTGGTCCCTCGGTTAACGAACGCCTCGGTTAACAAATTACCATCCATAAGAATCTTCACTTCGGTTAACGAAAAATTTCGGTTAATGAAATCCTTACGAATTTTTCCCATGTTTTCGTCTGCTCACCAGCTGTAGTATTAGTCCGCCAATACAGTAATCGGTTTTAGGGCTTACCGGTAAATTCGTTACCATTTGAGTAAATATCAAGAAGGTTGTACTATTCAATAATTTTCCAAGTCTTATCTTAAATTTTTTAGTCATTTTAACAATTATTTAACATAATTGAAGTACAGGGAACTAGTTTCTAGCGCACCAAACAGCCACTTGATTCGCCCAGAATGGCATCAGTTTGTGTCCCTGCTCAGTGGAGGAAGCATCTTGCTTGAGACTCTCTTGAACATAAACTATTTTTACATCTTTACAGTACAATTATTGGTCATTCTGAAGTTTATTTTACATATTGACAATATATAATGCAGTGCAGTGTTGATTTGAAGAAAATAATCTTGAATTACACCAAGTGAACTAAAATTTTATGGGTGAAATGGCGATATGAAGCATGGGATGACTTCTCTTCCACCCCAATGCCTTCTCTTCTCCCTTCTCCTCCACCCCCATTCTAATTCCCATCATCATCAACCAAGAGCCTTCTACATGCACACCTCAAAGTAAGCGTACTTTACTGCATTTATTTTTAGTTTGTATGTAATTTTCGGTGAGCTGGAACCAATTACCCAAAATCCCATTGAAACAATGGTTTCGGTTAACGAAATTTTCGGTTAACGAATGACCTTCTGGAACCACTGTACCTCATATCGTGTTCAGAGATTTGAAATTGAGAGAGAACCCACATGTTGTACATAAGTTAGTTATGCATGATTACAGATGAAACATTCAAGATCCCTTGTGAGTGCTGTTGAAAGCTTCAACTGTATTTACTGTTAGTACAATTGTCAAATAAGTTAGAGTAGAGTCTACCAATAGAAGTGACGAATCCCTAACATCCTCCTTAGGGATGCCTCGAGTTTCCGACTAACACTGAAGTTAGATCATTTTTATTCTCAATCATCAGAGAATCTGATGTTTGTATTGAAATTATTGTCAGTTTTATATTTTAGAAAGTAATTAATATCCTGAAAAGAATATGTCAGTCTTCTTATCTCCGAGATCTAGTGGCAAACTCTCAGTCGGCCCTTGTCTAAATTTTGATGAGGTGGTAAGAAAGACGTTGTCAGCTTGTGCATATGACATCCATTTTACTATTACCTAGCAAGCTTAAACTCCGATTAGATTGTAACAATAGATATAAGAAATTGATCTGACCCATGACACTGATTTTCATAGTCAAATGCACAGCAACTGATTTAAATGAAGTGTATGTTAATGCGTGAATTGCCTGAGTTGCCATTTAGCCTTGTATATAAACAGGTGCGCGAGGAAGGGCATCACTTTCTAACGCTTCCCTCATCGTATCTCAGGTATGTAACAAGTGCCTCACACCCGCCATATTTAGTCAATTTACCTCAGTTGAACTTTGTGAATATCAGTGTTCATATTTTCCAAAATACCTGTATAATTTTAACCTTTTCAAATGATAAAACAACCAAAAAAGAAGTAAGAAAAACTATATATTGACCCTCTAGAAACTTCCGTGGGGCCACAGGGAGATAAGGGAACAGTATTGTTTTGAGTGAGCGCTCATGGTCACTACACACTTAGCGGCCATTTTTCCGCTTGCCTTTGTGTCCAGGATCGCCAGTAATGCATATATTTACTGATCATAATACAGTACTGTACCTATTTCCTATAAATGATTCATTTAGAACTTATTTTATTTGCATTATTTTTCATAAAAAGTGCTCGGTGACATACATGTACTCTCTCACTAGGTTGAGGGACAACTCTCCATGGTGACAGGCTAATGCGTACTAGCCGCACTGAGCCCACTCACGCTACCCTGCATGTGGCGTGACCACCATATAGTCATGCTGGAACCTAATAACCCATCAAACATTGGCGCGAAAAGGCGCGCGTTCCGGCATGTCAACGGAGCGCCCTAGATGGACGTTCCGGAATGTCAACCGGGGCGTAGGGGTCAACATAGTGAAATTCTCATGTGCCAAGTAAGAATTAACGAAACGTAAATATCGTCTGTGTCGATGCCAGACATATGATTGTGTGTAATTGAGGTTAGACTTACTTTCTGGCTCTTCCCTCATCGTATCTAAGGCACAGTGTGTTGTAACTGAATACCTGCAGCTTCCGGGGACCAGTAGCTGCCTACCAGCAAGATCTCCAAAGCAGGATGTTTCTAATTCAGCGAGATTAAGTTCAGAGAGAGAGAGTAACGCGCCCTGGGAGCTCCACCTGGGAGGATGAGCTCTCTAGCCATGCGCTGGAGTCTAACCGATGCTAATAGCGCGCTTCGTAAACACCAGTGAATGACCCTGTTGTACTAATCTCGGTTATATGTGCAAAGTAGTGTTCTTGTACTGTATATGAATGGGGAAAATTAGCAGAAACATAATTGTCCAGAGTATTGAAACCATAAATATTGCCAAGACCAGTACAGTATTAAAGTTTGTTATATGTGTTGTGAGTAAACCATCAATGTGCGCTCCCAACTGAGATCTGGTACATGTTCCATGTTGTTCATTCAGACATAACATGATGTTATAAGTAATGTGTTATCATCACTGTGCTATCAGCAAGTGTGTAAAGTGATCATCTTCATTGTCAAAGAAATAATATAACAGTTGTTTAATGTTGTAACAAATAATTGAAGATCTATTTTGTTAATTCTAAAGTGAGATCAAGTGGTCTATTCTTGTTTGAGTATGTTCAAATTGTCATCTTATTCACATTTGATTCTAATAAACATTGAATTAGTAAATTGTGAGATTCACCACTCTTTTCATTCTAACAATTGCTTCTCAGAAAGTAAATACTGTAACTACCACGCTACCTAACATTTTTAATATCAGTTATGTTCTACTAAAAACGTGGGTGGTGGCAGACTAGCTTTGTAAGTACAGGTTGACAACCCTTTATCCGAAATTCCGAAAAGCTCTGAAAACCGAAAGTTTTTGTGGAGCATTTTTTTTTTTTTTTTAACAGGGATTAGTCCACCCAGGCATAGATCACTGACCCACATCGGGGCCTGGGGGCGAAAATGTAATAGAAATACTAATTATTATAATAATAATAACTATAAAATAATAATTATTCAGAGTAAATGAACATTTTAATTAAAAAATACACCAAAATAAAATAATAATGATAACAATAATACTGTATTAATAAAATAATAATAATAATAATAATAATAATAATAATAATAACAGAAATACAAGAATGAAAAAAAGATAAAAAGTGAGAAACACGACCTAGACCTATGAATCATTATTATTACCTGTAATATTATTATTATTATTATTATTATTATAATTATTATTATATTTTCGCCCCCCCAGGCCCCAATGTGGGTCAGTGACTTGTGCCCGGATGGGCTAAAAAAAAAAAAAAAAAAAATATCCCTAACCATTCTGAAAACCGAAAAATTCCAAAATCCGAAATGCCTCTGGTCCCAAGGATTTCGGATAAGGGATTGTCAACCTGTATAATAATTATACCAATAGGTGTTGTTAAAGAATTAAATGGTTTTCCCAGGTTAATCCATTGTATAGAATATAACTAAGCACTGATAAATACAGTCAACCCTCGCTTTACGCGGTCCCACTTTACGCGTTTCCACGTTTACGCGGTACCCTGCCGAAACCGGAATGCTCACTTTCCGCGGTGTGTGTACCCTTTTACGCGGAGAGCGGCGCGAGCAGGGTGCGCACAAGGTCGCCCAGTCATCAAAACATTACCAAGTTCTTCACCCGCCACCCACCACAGCCGGCCCAAGTCAGTGATAGTGAGGATATGGACTTATATGGACTTTGAGTGGTTTGACAAAGAGGCCCTGCAAGCCTCTGTGGTGGATAGTGATACAATTGATACAAGTGATACAGGTGAGGGCCAATAATCTGCCCTCTGCCTCGGAACCAACCCCCCATCCCCGTGTGCCCAGCCATCTTTTCTACTAATGTAAGTGTTAAAAAACCTAATATTATTGATATTTCTCTTAATTATTAATTGTGTGTGCATACCATCATAAAATTAAGAAGTTATATTTACTACAACGTAGGTATTGTGTCTGAAAAAGTGGAGTTTGGGGGTCGGCCCGGTCTCTATTTCAATTAATCCCATATGTTATGTTGTTCACTTTACGCGTTTCTCACTTTACACGGGCCGCCGTGGGTTGAATTAACCGCGAAAAGTGAGGGTTCACTGTATTGAAAGAAGTAAGGAAAGATAAGAAACAAGGATGACATTGAAACAAATATTTAAGATATAGAAAAGAAAGATGAATATTGAATTAAATAAATAAATAAAAGCATTGAAAGAAATAACACTACGTAAGTAAGAAAAATAAAATATAGAAATAAAGTAATAAGCATACAGAAATAAAGACTTAGAAAAATATATTAACCTAGATAACATAAACAAAGAAAGTAAAGAAAGTGATATAGAAGTTGTAATATACTGTATAACAACAGAAAAGAGAAATATAAAATATGAATATATAGAGTGTATAAAAGAAAAGAATACCTTGGTCTTCCCAAACATTTTTAAAGTTACACTGCTCACTCCAGTCACAAAAACAGAGCAAAAGCACTTGTCACAAAAACAGAGCGAACGATGATAACGTAAAAACAATAATAGTGTCCAACATTGCTCACACAATTTTCACAACAACAGAGGTGAAGCACTTACAGTCACAAAAACACAGAAAATATCCCTTCTCAGTCACCATAACACAGTTCAATCTAAGTGTTAGTGCTGTCCTCTTACTATTTAAGAAAAAAACTGATAAGTACAATGTACTGTACATACAGCCAATGATGCTGAACGATAATCATGGAGATATGTGAAGGCAGGGAGATGCGATTGAAAGTACCAAGCGCAAGGCTGTAGTGCATGGGCTGGCAAATGCAGCCAGAGGTGCTTGGTGCATAGGATTAAATAATGTTTCCTTCTAAAATTTCACTGACTTGACGTAAATAAATATAATTTGCATTGCTTGAATCCTTGCAAGACAGCGATTAATTTGAGTACCTGTATATACAACCCACAGTTTGCACTAGAGATAAAAAAAAAATAAATTCAACCAATGGATATCCATGGATATTGTTAAAGTGAATTTTTTTATTGTATTAAGCAAGATGGTCTTAATTCTTGACCATCGTTAAAGCAGAATATCACTGAACGAGACATCGTTTATCAAGGTTTACCTGTACACAATTATACTTTTACCTTTTATCCTCACCACTGATCAGCTCGTTAGCCCCTTGGGCAATCAGTTACTTCTCTGTTACGAACTGTTGGCAAGTACGGGCCCTGACAGTCCCTAATTCGCATTATTGGGTGACTCCCCTGTACAATACCAGTGCCATGTCTAGCAGTACCGTGCTGCATCTGTAAGATGTCATCTTACATATTTTTATATTTTTCTTATTGAAAATATTATACCCTGTATAATTATTTTGTTCAGAAAGCAATATAAAAAATAAATAAATTTACTGTTTACATGAGTTGACTCAACACTTTGTAGTTTGGGAATCACGCGTCTCCCAGCACAGTGTAACAGACGAGCCACCGCTGAACTTCATTCTTTTATTTGAAGTTTAGTTTTTTTTTTTTATTACAGTATTAATTTGCTTATGGGGTGATTATTGTTTGAATGTAATGAAATAATGGTGTAATTTGGTCTTTGGCCAACTGTACAGCTACACTGCAGTTGAACATCCCGTTATCCCTCTTATGATCTGCCGACACAATGTGTTGCTAAGCGCACCTATGCAACCCTCCTGTAAGCAGAAATGTGGGAACAGGGAACTGGCCTTATCAACCAACTAAGTTCCTCTTACTAGCCTCATGGGCTGGCAGATGCATGAGGGTGTAATTTGGGTCTGAATCATTACACCCAATGTTCACTAAAATGCAAAAACCATTCCTGTTACTGATGCAACCTGCACTGAAAAACTGTGGGAGGGTGAGAATTCCGACCACGGTCAAGAGTATCCAGAGGGTTAATTGAGAGGTTTGCCAGACATTACTTTTCTTCTAACAGTATTGTTAATTAGGAGTTGCCTGTTGATGGAAAGTTGTTTAAGCAAGGGTTAACATGTAACTATAAACTTATTTAAAGAACACTAGAAGAGTTAAAGGAATAACTGAATGAACAGCATGACATCTACTTACCATTTACACATATTAAGCTGACTTGTGATTTAGACTTAATATTAGCATATCAATAAACAAGTAGTACTTAACCTTACCTCATACAAAAGTCACATGCCAAGTACCCATAGGCAGCATTCCATAAGAACTGACAAGACACCAAAGGTCTTTCTTCAAAGATAACTTCTCCAGACTTGAATTCTCGAGTAGCAAATAACCCTTTGCCCTGAAAATAGTGAATTTTACATATATTACATCTACAGGACTTAATTTATATACAGTAATTCAATTCATGAATACAGTACAGGAAAGCTTCCTATAATGACGGTTCTACTAACCTCAATTCATATTTTAGACCCTGGTTAATTTAGGACCCAATTCAATTTACGCCATTATTTTCTTCGTATTTATGACGAAAATAGAATAAAAAATAAAAAAAAATACATTTTCCTATAAATTATAACTAAATCCCGAAATGTATTAAAAAATAAATAAAAATAAATAAAAAAACATGCGCATGGAGGCTGGCGGGCTTGTGAGTGGTAACGCCAGCATCACTAGTATAAACAGTCGCAGCTTGACGGGTCTTTTGTTTTTACGCATCTGAACAGGAAAAGGAGAAAAACTTTCTCAAGTTTCTTACGGCCTTTCTGTGTCCCTATTTAACATCAGCAAGAGAGCAAGTGATGGTAGTGCTGGTTCAAAAGCTAAAAGAAAGTGTATAAGCTTAGCTGAGGAACTAGATGTGTTAAAATGATATGAAAAGGGCAAGAGGTCTGTGGATATTATATGGAGCAAGCAATGAACATATTTTCTGAAGTGAGTCCTTTAACAGAACAAAGCATTAAAATTAACAGGGATGTGAAAAATGCAAATGACCTCTACATAAAGATGTATAATGAGAAAAGAAAGCAGCTGTGCAAGGTTCTTTCGACAGCTTTATTATTCGAAGGCCTAAACCACCAACTTCAGTTACACCATCAAATTCAGCATCATAAGCAGCTTCATCAACAACTTCAGGTCCAGTAACAGTTTCAGAAACAGCTATGACATCTTTATGGATAGCTTCAGCTTCAGCCAGAGTTGAACCTACAGCTTCAGCCAGAGTTGAACCTGATGAATTTGTCATCTGAGTAAAAACTCAAACATCATCATTGGCTGTCCTTATGTTTTATACTTTACCACCATTGGTGAGTAGAATTTTTGTTTAACATTCGTAAGTATTATTGAAAACATATATGAACAGTAAATAAGTGTTGCTTTCATATCCTTATGTAGAGAAATGACGCTATGTTTCCTTGAATATACTTTGGCCTTCCCAATCTGTCTCGCTTTATTTTTTTACCATTAGTGGTTAGCTACTTCTATTGTTCCATTTTTTACATTAAATAATATTACTTAAAACAAATATATATTAATTTTCTAACATTAATTTTACTCCAGCTATAACCAGGGTGTTAGTTTCTTCAGCTTCTTACATAGAACCATTGTCACGGGTGTAAACTAACGAAAACAATGCCGTCTCGTCTTCTCTTGTGTGTTTTAATATTCTACATATTATTAATGAATTATATTGTTCATTTTGCATATACAGGTGGCCTATCAAAAATCCGGCAACCGATAAACCGGAACCTTCAGTTTTCCCGCATGGATTTCGGAGCGCATTTTCAAATATTTCTTTGTTTATTTAATGAAGATATATGTTTTAACTCATAAAATTCATACAAATTACCCGGCCAGAATATAATTTACATTGCTGGAATTCTTACAATTTGATGATCATTTTGAATATAAACATCATAGATTTTGCATTAGACATACAAATTTTAGATATAATGTTTACTCTGAATAAATATGTTATCTTTTGGGCAAAATATATGACATTTATATTCAAAATATTCCTGGTCTTACAAGGAATCCAGCAATGTCAATTATATTATCCTAACTTAAGTGTTTAATTTTCTTTGTTTAAAGGACTGTACAGGTAGTCATTTTCTGTTAAACTTATACAGCAAATATAACCATCAGTTTTCCGGCATTTTCGAAAATCCGGCACTCCTCAGGTCCCGAGGTTGCCGGATTTTTGATAGTCAACCTGTATAAACATTAATTCAATCAAATACATATTCAGTAATAAATAATAATGAATCTTTTGTACATATTCTTCATAAGATAAATAACGCTGTTTCCTTGAGCGCACACGTATATGTTGGCGTTCCCAATCTATCTCCCTTTTTTCTTTGCCATTAGTGGTTAGCTACTTCTGTTGTTCCATTTATTAACATTAAATAACATATACAGAATTCATTTTTTACATTAATTTTATGACAGCTACAACCATGATTTTATTTTCTTCAGTTTCTTATATAGAACCATCGTCCCGGGTGTAAACACTAACAAAAACAATGGCATCCCATCTCCTCTTGTGTAACCATATCATTATTGATTTATATTGTATAAGGTGCATTCATAAGCATTATTTAAAGAATATAGTTTGCATTTTTCATAAATTTTATTGTTTTGGGAGAAAAGAAGGTAAAAAGCTACACAAAAGATATGAAAAGTCATACTAGGGAACGCATCTCATTATTATTGCTTTATTTTAATGGTAATAATGATTCCCAATACGATGATTCACCTTACACTGCAATATTGGAGGACACATTAACGTCATTATTCGAGGCTTTACTGTACAGTATTTCATTTTATTCTCAAGTCTTTGACTTTTAATGTTTCAAGTGCTAGTGAATTCTTTAAAAGAACTGGCAGTTTTGAGAAAAAAAAGACGAGCTATTATAATTATAGTAATTATTATCATTATTATTATTAAAATTTAACACTGCCTGCCTGCAGCCTGTCTAGAATTAAGAAAAGTAGAGTATGTTTAGCATAATAACAAATGACATGTTGTTTCTAATATAACTACTGTGCTAGGAAAGAACAAATAAATATATCTACACAGGGCAGGTTTGGTATATTGAATACCTTACCAATCATAAAATCATCTACCACTACATACCATACTTATAGCAATAAAAACTTACATTTTCAACCAATACAGTTATTCATGACTGCAATCGTGAATACACCTGTACTCTCATAAGTACAATAGACCCTTGCCATCCGCGAGGGATAGGTTCCAAAAAATGGCGCGAATTGGCAAAACCACGAATAGCAACTTATACTACCTTAGTTTACGACTGTATACCTGTACCAAACAACTGACCAGCCGCGGCAGCACTCATCCCCTCTTTTAACTTATCTAATAATAAAACTTTCTTTGTCAGGGTCATCACTGACTTCTGCCTTTTACATTTCACTCCACTAGCACTGACACTAGGCATTCTTTTATGGGCCATTTCACACAGAAACACTAAAGATTAGAGAGTACAACACGAGATGCTGCGTGGGGGTGACTCGATGTGCTGCGGGAAAAGGCTTGCAAGCTAATCACCATAGCCACCATCTGCTTACCGCGAATCGTCAAAATCACAAATCGCAAACTCGCGAATGGTAAAGGTCTACTATGTTTGTATTCGGAGTAACACTGTTTCTTTGTATTTGTATTCTTAGAAATTAGAAGTACAGTATTCGTATTCACATCTGAATACTGAACTCTTGTGTTCACTCCAACACTTGTGCATGTACAGATATACAGTATTCTGGAGCCAGTACATGCCCAGCACTTGCCAACAGTGTGTAAAAGAGAAGCGACCGACTGCCCAAGTGACAAACGAGCCAGTCAGTTTAGAAGAGGAAAAATTTAAAAGTAAATAAAAGTTAAGAGGGTCCTACAGGGAGTGCCCCAGGACATGTGGGATAAAACCCTCAGAAGGTTAAAGGCTTGCAAGAATGGCTTCTAAAATGACTGAGGGTGGGGTACCCAGGTCATCTGCCTATCTACCACCAGACCCAGTAAGTGTCTCTCCCCCAACAGCGGAATGCAGGCACCACATAATGCTCAGGTCAGAGTCAGGGTGTAGCCTCCGCAGCTGGCAGAAATGCTTGGCCACAATCTTCGAGGTCGGGATTCTGAGCCACACACCTCTGTCCACCAGGAAACCTGATTCACTGCTAGATGAATGTGGTGTTGCTGAGTGGCACACTCGGCAACACACAGACGGGAGAAAAGAGAAAACTTTGGGTGACACCATTAATTGCCATGGCAAAAAGGGTCTTGCTCAGAACTGTGTCCTCAAGCTTCCCCTCCACCTGACAAACTGGACTGGGTCCACCTTCACCTGAAAGACATTGTCTGCCATGAACAATTTAAGAAAATGAGGCAGCCATCTTTGGAATCTGCAGTGATGGAGCTCTCATAGAATGTCAAACCTCCAAGCTATATCATATCCCTTTTCTATGTAAAAAAAATCTGCCAGATGATGATAATTCAAAGCATACACTCAACATACCTCCGACTCAAATCTTAAAAGTGCATCTGTAGTGGAGTGCATTTTACAGAACCCACACTGGGAAGGAGAGAGTGGTCTTTCTCAGGCTTAGAGAAGGGGGGAACCACTGCAGATTTTCATGTAGGAGGGAGCCTACCCTCCTACCACACTTGGAAAAAAATTTCCAGCAGAAACTACTTGGATTGGAGGAAAGATTAGACTCCAGCTCCCAGAGGCACAATATTATAATTTAGGCCTCTCCTCCCAGGGAGAAGCCAAGACCTTGCCATTCCAGTGTCTTTTTCTGCTGGAGCAAGAAGACTGATTGGCCAATCCCCCATGACAGATACGAATGCTTCAGTGAACACATTGGCTACCTCTGCTGACTGTGCCACACCACCACTTACTGTCCAGGAGGTGTACTGGGAGAGTGTTTCCCAGCAGTCTTTCTCACTCTCTTCCACACCTTTGACATGAGAGTGCGAATGTCTATTATGTTAACGAACTCTAGCCAAGACTTATGCCATGCCCCCTTTAATAATAACTGAAGAAGATATTGTTCTCAAGGATGCTGCCTGTATCGACACCAGGCTCTTATTATGGCTGCCATGACCATTTGGAACTCTTCAGACGACCACAGAAATGGAAATACCAGGGATACAGTATACAGTGGACCCTCGATTAACAAACGATCCAATTAACAAAATTTCGGTTAACGAATTAGCTCCCATCAGGATTTTCAGTTCAATTAACGAACAAAACTTTGATTAACAACAGCCTTACGAGAAACACGCTTTGTTGTGCGCATCAGCTGATCGGCTAGTCCGCCAATACAGTAATTGGTTCTACAGTATGTTTACATTCTTTTCCAGTGGAGTAAATATCAAGAAAGTTGTGCTCTTGAATATTTTTGCATTTTTACATTAAAATTACTGGCCATTCTGAAATTTAGTTAACATATTGATAATATACAGTGCAGAAATTATTATGAAACATGAAGACAGCATTAGAACCAACGCACTCTGTAAAGAATATGGCATATAATCATCGACTGCTTCTACAATCAGCTGTTTGATATGTAAACAAAGCTGCCGGGAATACGACATACACACCTCAAAGCAAGTTAAAATATAGTATTCTATTGTTTTTTACTTATTATTGTACAGTATACTGTACAGTACAGTACTGTATTTAGTTTATATTTAATGTTTTGTTAATTCTATTACCGGTATAACGTACAGGTACTTTGTATGGAAACTTTTTCTGTGAGTTGGAACCAATTACCCAATATCCCTTTGAAATAATAGATTCAGTTAACGAAATTTTTGGTTAACAACCGACTCTGTGGAACCAATTGTGTTCGTTCATCAAGGGACCACTGTAATCTCATACAGAAGACCACCTGACATTCTCCCAGTGTTCCACTTGAAGCCAGCAAGGAGAAAACCCCATGGAAAGGAGCACTCTGGCCTCTCCAGAAATATCATCCTTATTCAGAGCCTGACCCATCCTACAAGTTACATCAGGCATACCTCCTTCAGACACTGAAAACCAATTACCTAAAAAACACATAAAAAATCTAGGCACCCAAATCATGCAACAGTACTGTAACTGCAGAAAACTCAAGAAAAAACTAGTCAGTTAGTCATTAACCATGATCAAATGAAGGGACCTTAAACTGGACACTGTAGTCTGTGGTATAACCCAGTTATTGGCTGAAAACACGCCCATGGCAACTAGTATCCTGAAAACATGCCCTTCCAAACTCTACCTCACTTGGGAAGTTGACATGTGGAATTTTATAGTAATTCTCCACCTAAAATACTCCAAGAATACCTGATGGACTCATTAAAACATAATTACATTGGTAAAAAGCATATACAGGGGGTCCCCAGGTTATGAATGGGTTCCATTCCTGAGGACGTCTGTAAGTTGGAAATGTATGTAAGTCGGAACACATACCCTACCCACACTATATCATAACTCAAGTCTTTTTATACATTTTGAATCACTTAATTTAAGAGAAAAGAAGAAATTGAATGACAAAATACAGTAAAGAAAGGTGGAAATTAAAGTTTAACACTTACAATGAAGCATGGGGCTGGCTTACATTTAGAGATGGGCATTTGTAGGAGTGACAAGAGGCTTTATTGGGATGAAGCTGAAGATGGTGATGATGATGTAGATGTTAACAGGATTGGTTCTGAAGAATCTGGTGAGGTAGAATTAACTGGTTCTGGAGTTGCTGGGAGCTGCTCTGTGGGTGCTGCAGAAGTTGGTGGGACTGGTTCTGTAGATGCTGCAGAGGTTGATGGGACTGGTTTTGGCTGCCTTTTGACTTTCCTAAAACTTTTCAAGGGATGGTTGAACTGAAACTTCCTTCGTTTCTTCACAAATCTCTTTGTAGCATCATAGACATTCAGTAATACCTCTATGAACCTTGGTGAATCTTGCTATGTTGGGATCTTGCTGTTCAAATTTAAACAATCCTTCTTCAATAAGACTGAAACCTTCTGCCACTTCTTTTGTAATGACTTGCTTTGGCTCTGGAGTTTCAGCTTCCTCTTCATCCTCTGACAAGATTTTCTTCTTCAGTTCAATCAGGTCCTCATTACTTAATTCTTCGGCATGAGACTCAAGCAACTCTGTGACATCATCCTCATGAATATCAAGCTGGAGTTGGTTTCCAAGGTCTACCACTGTCTGTGTCACTTCCCCAACTTCATCTTCAAAGCCCCTGAAATCATGGACAAACCGTGGCCAGAGTTTTTTCCAAACACCATTCATGTTGGTTTCTTTTACCTCAGCCATGAATCTGTAATGTTTTTCACAGCATCCAAAATGTTGTAGGACTTCCCAAATTCCTTTAAAGTCCTACCCTCTTTTCATTCTGTTGCCCTGATCACTTAAGCAAATGTCCTTCTCAGGTAATATGCTTTAAATGAAGCAAGAACTCCCTTGTCCATTGATTGTAAAACAGATGTTGTGTTTGGAGGTAGGTACACAACCTTAATGTTTGGATGAACATCATCTAATAATTCTGGATGACCAGGTGCATTATCAAGAACCAGTAGAATTTTAAAAGGCATTGACTTTGAGATACAATACCGCTCCACTTCAGGCACAAAATGGTTAAGGTACCAGTCTTCAAAAAGGGACAATTTCACCCAAGCCTTCTTATTAGTTTTCCAGATAACTGGAAGTGCTGCCTTGAAAACACCCTTCAAAGCTCTAGGATTTTCTAACTGGTAGACAAGCAAAGGTTTTAGTTTGTAGTCCCCAGCACCATTTCCACCATCAGTAAGGTCAGCCTCTCCTTGGCAGCTTTATGCCCTGGTGCTGTTTTATCATGTTTTGAAAGGTACGTGCATTCACACATCTTTTTCCAAAATAAACCAGTCTCATCAATATTAAAACCTTGCTCAGCACAATAACCTCCTTCTTCAATTACTTTAGCTAAAGAAGCAGGAAATTCACTAGCTGCAACTTCATATGCACTAGCTGCTTAACCTTGCACTTTAATGCTATTTAAGTTTGCCCTTGAACCAGTTAAACCAGCCCCTACTAGCAACAAAATCATCCCCATCACTTTCACCACAACATTTAGCCTTCAAGTCAGCGTGCAAGCTTCTTGCTTTTTCCTGAATCAAGGCTAGACTTAAAGGCAGACGCAAATGATTTTGATCTTCCACCCATATCACTAACAATCTTTCCATTTCAATTAATAATCCACTTCTTTGTTTAGTTATCACAGTTGACTGCATTGGTGTAGATCTTTTAACATGTTCAAGAATTTTCTCTGTCTTTCAAAATTGTTCTGACCGTTGATCAGCTGAAGCCCAACGCCTTACCTATCACTGAGGGTGTTTTGCCTTTTCCAGAACATTTAATTACATCAACTTTCACTTCCATTGTAATTGTTTTCTTTTTCTTGGAGGCACAAACTATCACTTGCATTAGGTTTGCATTTGGGAGCCATGATGAGGGCAGAAAAATAGAGTTAATAAGCAAAAAACAAAAGTTTGCACTTGATCACACAGGTTACTGAGGTGAGGGTAAGGAGTATACTGACGCTCCCTCAAGGCGTATGGCTGGGTGACTCATCAAGCCCCACGCACCACTCCGCCTCCCCTCTACGCCGCGTAAACTAGTTCTCATATGTAACTGCTACTAACCATTGTACAGGTACTTATGTCGGATTTTAAAAATAATTGACCTAATGGGACCTAGTTTGTATTGACAGGCATTTGTAAGTCAGGGACCCCCCTGTATATAATACATATATCCAGTACTGTAATTGACGCTGTCCTTCCAAGAGGAGTCAAGGTTTAAATAACTACAAATATGACTCAACTTAAATTTAGATTTCAACATCATGGCACAGCACTGAGAATTAAGGCATCATTTTTACCTCAAGTTATATCATAACAAATTTTGTCAAGAATCTAGCCAAAACTAATTCAATGAAACTTAGTCATGTTCAGAGGTCATTCTTTACCAATTAACAGTTGCCAACCATTTATGTATGCCCAGTGTGCCTCCAGATGGAATACACAAAAACCATACATGAGGACTCATATGACAGGTTCCCTATTTTAATTACTAGTATAAGTGAATCAGGCAACTGATTGCTCCCCAAAAAAGGGTCAGACACACTGAGACAAATAAATGAACTATTACTACACACATAGTTAGTTACTCTTAAATACCAGCAATTACCGTAATGTACAAACTAATCTAGGCATACGAATACCATACATAATAAACACTTACAATTGGATCTCCAATAATGCGGACTTCAGCACCAGTGTCATCACTTTCCACAGCCACTTCCTTTGTTGCCATCTTTATTTGTCACAGGCAAAGTTTGTCTCAAGGAATACCTAAAGATGGATATAAGGTAAAGGGTAAACTCTACAAAATTATACAATTAAAGTAAAATGTAATACAGTACAAAGAAGAATAAGGACATAAAGCTATGAGGAATACACCTTAACTAGGACAGTTATTCAGATAACTTAATACTGTACTTGTAACAGTATGAAAACTATACACTGTACAGTACTGTAAGATGATTAACCTGAGATACATATACTTCATGCTGTGCAGATTAACAGTGCCCAGCACCCTGTATGGTAAGAACTGATGAAAAATAAATTGAAGACTTCAGGATACATCTACAGAGTGTTGGGTTAACATTTGAGTTAATTAATCACCATGAACCATCTTAAAGGGTCTGTTTAATTCAACCATCCAAGCATGCAGTACTGTACAGTCACTATTTACTGTTTATTAATGGACATTTACATCATTAGTTACAATATAAAATACTATTAATAATTCTAGCTAAAATAAGTATTCCTATAAATGTTTATTCCTAATGAAGCAAATTATTTTTTTAGTAAAAATGGGGATTGAAACCTTGCATCCCAGCCTATGATGGTGTAAAAAGAAATAACCCACAATATGATTACCTGTATTGATTCTACAAATAACTTATGATTTACAGCACTTGGTGCAGCAATTCTTTGTGACAAAACCACCTTGTCATGTAAGGATACAGTACAGTACTGTATTGTTACCAAAAAAAGCTATCCCTCCACCCATAATTGGATCTCACACCTGGAAACAAAGGGTTCTCTGATAAAATGTCCATTACCATTTAAGGAGAGGAGCCATACAGGTCTGGCTAAGACCTCCCCACACTCGCTGACATTCCCTTGCCTCTCCAAAGAGAAAATGGGGCCTTCAGGAGACGAACCTCACCTCGAAAGTCACTTTTGTTTCATCCCCTGGGAGCATCAAGAATTGGATTTAATGAATCATTCCCCATTTATGATTATGAATTCTGCAAATAATAATAATAATAATAATAATAATAATAATAATAATAAAACCTGTAATAATAATACAGTAACAGAAGAAGAAGAGGTAGATGATAAAAGCTATGAGGAATATATATGCCTTAACTAGGACAGAGTTATTCAGATAACTTAATACATGTAACAGTATGAAAACTATACTGTAAGATGATTAACCTTAGATACATGTACAACAGGCTTTACAGATTAGCAGTGCCCAGCAGCCTGCATGTGCCCAGACTGAGGGCTGGAGAAGTGATGCCTGGCACTTGCCCAGAGAACAAGATAATATTTTGAGAAGAAGATACCCATATGGGAATTTGCCAGGTGAGACGTGACCCTACCTCCCCATACGTGCTGACCCAGTAAAGTCTGTTAACCAACAAGGTGACGGTAAGGGGGGGGGGGGAGCTTTGTGTGTGCTTGATTTGATGCCATACAGACATTACAGATGAGCTGAACCCTGAGTTTTCTGTTCTCACAATGACTTGAACTGAAAAAAAAAAAAAAAAAAAAAAGATGTGTGATACAGCTTCAGTGACAGAATAGCTGATCCCTCCTACAAGATGGAAAAATTTGTATGGCCTGGCAGAGCCCAGACTAGCCCGGGCATATCACCGGGCAAGTGTTTTTTTAATGTCTATGTATCGAGCAGTTGCCCAGTGGACAAGTAGATTCAAGCAATAATTATAAAGTTGACAGATAGATTAAAATCAAAATAACCCTACAGAAATGTAAACAATAAAGTTGACAAGCAGATCTTTTTTAGCCCTACACTTCTTAAGTCACATCATAGTCACCACTGTGGCACTGCCTTAAGGTGAAAGATAAATTGTATCTCAACTTATCAAAATATCTGTTTCTTTTTCAATTTCAGCAAATATTTATGAACCTACCTCTTTAACAAATATACAGAGTAATTGTAAAAACAGTAAAATTTTAGTTAATTGTGAGAAAATTAAATAAAACAAAACAAATACCTGGTTTTATACACATACACAGCTGTCAAACAAGAGAGGAAGGGATGGCAGCATATGGTGTAGCTACACATGTTGACCATTAAACAAAGAAGCGATATATGATCAATCAATATTACAAAGTTAAAAAAATTAACACCATTTACGGCTATGCGATGGCTCAGATCAGTTTTATGATGGTCACAACCTCTGATGTATGTTTTTACTTCAAATATTATTTTATAAGACATTGTTATAAATTTTCTTATCTAAACTATTGTGTATTATGAACATGTGTGACTATGATATGTATATAATAACAAATGTCAATTCTGTTAAATCATTCTGTTTGCTGAAACACATTCAGTGAAGTTCTAAATATGTATATGTACTGTACTGTATTTCTTGAAGTACAGTATAGAAAGATATACATTAATGTACATTATACAGTAGAATCCCAGTTATCCAGCCCCTATGGGGATTGAGAGGTGTTGGTTAATTGAACCTCACTGTTAGGATCCCCTAATAAATCTTATAATGGACGAGTTGACGGTCGGAATTATTTCCTAAGATGGTAGGTCAATGGGTAAAGAAAACGCTTGAATTCACTATGGAAATGATATTTTTAAATAAACTGGGCCAAAAAGTGTCAAAAAATAAGGTTTAAAGTTGCTAAAAAGTCAAGTGACTGCAAAAAGCTCTGTGATTGGTTGTGATGTCACTGGTTGGGGGGCGTTTCCCAGCGGGGTCAGCCAGCTGTAGTTGTCCAACCTTCTTGGCTGATAGGCTCAGTAAATAAATATTAATAGATAATTAATTGTGCTGTATTGTGCCACAGTACAGTAATACTATTTTGAATATACAGTATAAATATTGCTAAGCACATATACTAATTCAATGGATATTAGTTGCCCATACAACAAATTTCATAGTACAGGTTGAACCTCCCTAATCCGGTACTCTATTGTCCGGTACCTCCCGTAGTCCGGCAAAAATTTATTTTGCCGGACGGCCGCTAGTACCCACCGGCGCTAGTATCCATGGTTCGGCATACCCTTTGTTTATACTGTATCTGGTTCTCAAGGAGTTTGGTGCGTTCCTTGGTATTTCAAGTGTTTCTGTAATATTTCACTTGTTATTTACCCTTAATATGCATTCTAAGCGACCAGCAGGTGATACTGGTGCAGGAAATGCTTCTAAACGCCGCAAACACGTACACGTATCTATATCGGTTACAACAGAAGGTGGAACTGTTGAAAAAACTGGACAGTGGCGTATCGGTCCGTGCGTTATGTGAAATGTACAATGTTGGATCATCTACAGTGTATGATGTCAAGAAGCAAAAACTTCAAATCCTTAAGTTTTATAGTGAATCTGACACTAAGAAGTACAGTACAGTCTCTCCCCGACTTATGACAGGGTTTGGGACCCAATTCCAGGTCGTAAGTCAAATTGGTCGTAAGTCGAAAATGCGAAAATAATACATAGAAAATCTAAAATGGGTGTCTCTTTTTCTTCTCAGCACCACAAAACTCTCACTTTTAAGCATGCCAGCCATTTTAAATGGAATTACAAACGAAAATTTTGTCAGTACACAGCGCAATCACTAACGTCGGGACTCGAAAATACGTAATTTGAAAAAATTTTGGTACGACTGGGGCGGTCGTATGTATGGGTGGTCGTAAGTCGGGTAGGTCGTAAGTCGAGGAGTGGATGTATATGCAGTACTGTATTATGTTATTGTAGTTGAAATACATTACCTGTACAGGTATTTCATTTTCATATTTCTTTCTTTATCCTTTTGCATGCATATTAACTTATATCATTTACATTAAAACTGTGTGACAACAATAATACTATGTATTTTACAAAGACCACCTGTGGTTCGGAAAATTCTATAGTCCGGCACCGGTCAGGTCCAAAGGATGCCGGATTAGGGAGGTTCAACCTGTACTGTATAAACATTCCAAACAATGTTGATATCATTTTGGTTTTGGTCATCTGGGGCACCTTAAGATTCTAACTATGGGATTAAGTACTTTAAACAATAAGACACATTATCTCCACGGGATTTCTGTCACAAAACATTTTTCGATAGCATAAGAAAATACAGATCATAGGTTAGTTTAGGTTAGTTATAAGATTAGCTAAACATACATCGGTGAGGGAGGGGGTAGCAACTCAAAATTAGTGATTTCCGATAGAAATGAAGGTCTAAATCTTCCATAACACATCGCAAACCATCAGAAAAAAACATAGTCTGCATGTCTAAGTACAGGGATGACCAAAACTTAAAATTTACCCGATATAGCCTATCTCGAATCTAAACATCAAAATACTTATGGTAGTTACAGGGATATGGTAAAATTTTACCCATTAATTAATATAAATGATGATATTTCCCATTGGTTCATTAGTGAATCATCAAAACAACAACAGCACTATGTTGTCACGTTTACCTTGCATCAGGCATTCTGAAAACAAAGTCCAGACAATGTCATTAATTCTAAATTGACTCGTATCTCCATCTAGTACTGATACTGATATACTGTACTCTGTAAATACTGTACACTAAAAAAGAGAAAGTCCAGGTAAGAATACGTACATGACAGCTGAGCTGATGTGAACATGGGAGTTTTTTATGTCCAAAAGAACATAAGAATGGAGGAAACTGCAGCGGGTCTATTGGCCCATACTGGGCAGTCCCATTTACACCCAGCCCCTATCGCTCATATATCCATCCAACCTATGTTTGAAACTGCTTTTCACGGCACATTTCTTCACTTACGAAATGTCCATGACCTAGGCCATAAAAAAAAAACACCCTTAAAACTTATCTGAAAGTGGCATTTGGGGCCTTTCTAGTACCTACGACTGCAGTGATGAGTTTGAAATTAGTGACATCATTGCAAATGGCATCATTGCAAATGGCGGCCCTGTTTCTAGAGAAATATAATTATCTCGACTATTAGAGCAGGACTTTAAACTTTTATTACAAATTATATATACTGTATCACTCTACGAACGTGGCAGAGTGTATTTTGTTTCCCCAGAACCATCAACTCGTCCATTCACAGTGCTACAGGCTGACTTTACAAATTCATTTCAGAAAAACAGACTTATTTAACACTTATTCTACTCTATATAAACGATATGGCTTATAAATAAAGAAAATATAAAATAAAACTACAGTACAGTCAACCCTCGCTTTACGCGGTCCCACTTTACGCGTTTCCACGTTTACGCGGTACCTTGCCGAACACGGAATGCTCACTTTCCGCGGTGTGTGTACCCTTTTACACGGAGAGCGGCGCGAGCAGGGTGCGCACAAGGTCGCCCAGTCATCAAAACATTACCGAGTTCTTCACCCGCCACCCACTACAGCCAGCCCAAGTCAGTGATAGTGATAATGATAGTGAGGATATGGACTTATATGGACATTGAGGGGTTTGACAAAGAGGCCCTGCAAGCCTCTGTGGTGGATAGTGATACAAGTGATACAGGTGAGGGCCAATAATCTGCCCTCTGCCTCGGAACCAACCCCCCCATCCCCGTGTGCCCAGCCATCTTTTCTACTAATGTAAGTGTTAAAAAAACTAATATTATTGATATTTCTCTTAATACATTCTGGTGTTAGCCATCTGCTCCAGGATTACCATAGAAGCTAGCCCTCTTCTTTTTCAATGGCATTGTCATAGCATCGTGTTCAGTGGTTGTCTCCAAATTCAGTATTATTAACGTTTCAGTCATCCAGGGACTCTTAGGAAAGTATGTTAGGTTAGACATAGTTCCTGGGTTCTGTGGCAAGGTTAGGTTAGGTTAGGCAAGATCAAAATCATTCAAAACGTCAAAAACGGTATTATTGCATTTACACACCGTTCATTCCTACCACTAATCTACTATCATATTCGAATAAGATGTCTAATTATAAGATAATTTTCATCTATTACATTACCGGCGGAAATGTATAATAACGGAGATAGCTTTTCCAAAAAAAATTTATTTTCTTCCATTAACCTCCTGCCATTATCGTCTGCCTCTCTCCCAACACTGCGTGTCTCTCACGTCTCCTTCATAAGTCATCACGCACATGCGTTCCCGTACACGTCATGCGGCCAGTCAAAAGCGTTTTTTATTTTGGAACCCATTAAAATGATTTAGGGTTTAATTCGGAGTATATTTGGCCCAATTAAATTCGAGTTTAATTTTGGGTTTCTCATATTTTGAAATTCAAGTTCAGTTCCGACCATGTAAGTCTGCGATGGGTGTCACTTATAAGTATATGGAGCTGATTGCGAGTTTTTGGAAAAAAACAAAGAAACTACAGCATTTTTTCGATCACATGGTGTTCTTCCAACCTCAGTAAAGTGTACTAGGAGCAAGACTGAATGTAAATATCGCAAAGACCAACATACCCGGTATGTGGCGTAGTATAAGAATCTCAGAATCCAACGACGAACAAGAACCAGGCCAATAAGGTAAGAAATAGATGATTCCATCATATGGTGAGAGTGTTAAGTTAAGTTAAGTTAGGTTAGGTTTGGTTTTTGTTTTTCTAGTGTTTTTGTGTATTTTTTAGTCACTTAGCCACCTTTTTTCCGGAAAACGTCAAACGAAAAAAATCGCAAAAAAAACCCCGGCTAATTTCCGCCAGAAATGAAGGTCATATTCGGTCCAAACACACACAACTACACTAGAAAAATATATATTTTTACTTGCTAAAAGTGAACGGTGTGACAATGCAAATTTACCTCAAAAACCGTCGGAAAAACATAGGGATGACCGAAACGATAATTTTACCGTCTTTTCCTTTTCTCAAGATGTTAATAAGATACCGTTCTACATACACTAGAGCGAGAAACAAGCAGTGTAAGTTAAGATTAAAGTGAAGGTAAAGGTATGGCAGCTCAACCTAAATATACGTCCTCACACCTGTGATCGATGACTATTACCTTTATAACGGCTTCACAACCAGTAATGTCGCTGTTAACTTGGGATGTGCAGCATTTATTGTCTCAAACTTTAAGGGGGACAGGACGAGAGAAGGAAATGACAGTCACAACTCACAATCCTTAGGAATAACACACGTGTTTTTTGTGGTCCAGACGCCGTTCCATAACTTAACAAAAAACAATTCACAGAAATGAGAAAACGACAGCTTCTCTATCGTAGTTATCATATAATAATGACACACAAGCAATGTTTACGTAATGGTCAATTCAAAATACTATCTTTAGATACAGAGTAAAGTGTTAAATAAGGATAGAACTTGACCATCTCCATGTCTCTCACGCTAACAGAGTCTCAACTGTTACTCAAGAATTGGGTTATCAATATTTTTTTTATTCCTTGTTTAATATTTGATATTTGTTTTACGGAGATCTACTTTACGATGATCTAATATTTAAATCGATTTAAAAAAATATTATTTATTTCATAACTAAGATATATCAATGTTGAATGAAGAGAGTACTTGTACATTAATGTCAATCTTTACTTCTACTGTTTTACTTTATCCTCTTTGCAGTGGCGCCATTTTAGCTATTTCTGTTAAATATAGGAGGCCACAGTCTTGGAGGTCTGCAGTTACATGCGATTTTTTTTATCCACTGCTTTTTTAGTCATCAATTAAGGTTGGTTGTACATTTAAGGACAAAATTCCCTGAACACTTGACATTATCTGGCATCTACTTCTGGGTCATATGCAGTATATGATTGGTTTAGCTCTAACAACGTTGGCTTTTATGACACATTATGTCGGAACCACAAAAAAAAACCCAATCTTTAACCCCTTGTGTACGGGATCCTATTTACACAGAATAAAATCGTTGGCATTAGCCAAATAAAATTCCAATCCCCCCCTCACCTAGTGATCCTCAAGTACTACTTACGTGCCAGTTACTCTCAAGTGTCCAGGGAATTTTGTCCGCAACTGTACCTCTACACATACCCTCTTTTCCTCTCTTACCTATTTGTATATGAGTTTCTTCGTTACTTATGAGGGGAGGTGAGACTGTTGCTAGCCTTCATGAGCCTTCACATTACGGTATTTAGGTATCCACAGCATATACAGTCGGGATCAAAACTTTGCTCCCTCCCAAAATGAAGTAGCATCGACTCCAAACGAGATACAACAGTTAGGGTAAGTCAGTTCGGAGACATTCCAATGACTTACTGTAGTTTCACAGCGGGGAGTGAACTTTTGTCCGTGACTGTCCTTAACGCTGCAACGCACTTATTAACTCTGTAACACATATATGCTCTAGGAAAACGAGTATCAAGAGACTGTCCAAGCGACGAGATTTCGAGACAAGTATGATGCGGTGTTCTTGATACTAAAACATAGGCGTACCGAAGGGGCAGGGGGATGATCGCCCTCTCCCCTTGAGCTAATAAATTATTCCATATAAACCAATTTTAACAAGAAAGGCAAAAAAATAATAACGATAACAAAATAAAAATAATAGCATCACTAATTGAACGGTAAGCTCATCATGAAAGTACCGAAAAATATTAATTATATCGTATTTCAACAATACCTCAGTTTGTTTAGTTCAAAGTTCGCTTCCCCCAAAACCCCCCCACCCCCCAGGCAAATTTCTGGGTACGCCACTGTACTAAAAGAAAATAAATGCATACGAGTACATGAACCCACCAAGAATTATTTCACATAAATAGACAAGAGATGTAGATGAAATATGATGTATACTGTATGTTTGGGTCAATCGTCAGCAGAAATAACATAAAAGTTCTTATATCGATGATGTACTCGTGCATGCCTGAGGTCGCTAAACATACTGCTTGGCTCAGTGACATTCAAACAAACCTTTAAGCACTACATTGACCTTAAGCGTGATAATCACATTAATGCTAGCTTAGTAAGATTTCATCTGGGAAAAATGAGTCATCGAGATGACGATATATATATATATATATATATATAATCAACACCTCACCCCGTCAGGATTTGAACCCACTGCCCACGACTGTGACCGGGCAACGCTACCTTAATATTACCTGTATCCTAGTGGTCCAGAGGTAGCGTTCCCGGGTCACAGTCGTGGGACGTGGGTTCGAATCCTGGCAGGATGAGGTGTTGATTATATGTAGAAGTCTGCATGCTTTATTGGGCTAATGAAATATATATATATATATATATATATATATATATATATATGCTGATAACCACAAGGAAAGAAGAAAACACGAAGTTCCCAAGCGCTTTCGTGTAATTCACATCTTCAGGGGTGAGTACAGACTAGAGAGAGAAATACAAACCAAGGTGTATATATACAGAGGAGGGTGAGACCAGGTCCACAATGGTCAGGTTAGTGCTATTTAAAGATTAGTAGGGTCATTACCTAATACCTGACCATTGTGGACCTGGTCTCACTCTCCTCTGTATATATACACCTTGGTGTGTGTATATATATATATATATATATATATATATATATATATATATATTTCATTAGCCCAATAAAGCACGCGGACTTCTACATACAATCAACACCTCAACCCGCCAGGATTCGAACCCACGGCCCACAAGCCTATGACTGTGACCGGGGAACGCTAACCGCCTTAAAAAGTTATTGATTTTGTTACCATACAGATAACTTTTTCTTATTATAGTTACCACTAAATGGGATTATTTAACTTTTTTTTATCCTCTTCGCCACTAATTGCTTCCTTTACCGCTTTGGGGGCCTGTCACGTCTGTGTTTCGCACTGTTGGCGAGTACCGGGCATGTTCTGGTTCCAAAATGTATCTACTCGTGCCAGAGTTAGTCAAGTCTGATCTTGAATGAACTCACCCTGACAATTTTCTGAACTTACTTTTACTTTTTTTACTTTTATCCTCTTCGCCACTGATCGGCTTGTTAGCCGCTTGGGCGATCGGTCACGTCTCTTTTCATTTATTTTCTTCACCAAAAGATCGGCTCGCTAGCCGCCCGGGCGATCGGTCACGTCTCTGTCACGCACTGTTGGCAAATACTGGGCATGCACCGGCTCCTGAATGTACCTGAACCCGCTCCAGTGTTGGTCAAGTCTTGTCTTGAAAGAGCTCACACTCGGTGCCGTCACAACACTCTCTGGTAGATTGTTCCAAGAGTTCACAACTCGCACTCCGAAAAATACGAGGGGATCACTCACTACACATGAACCATGCGGCGGTCGACAAAATTAAGAAGAAAACCCAGAAATTCAAGACGTGGGTTGGGTCAAACGATGAGCAAGACAGGAGGATGTATGCAAGAGCCAGAAACCAAGCAAAGATAGAGTGTAGGAGGGCTGAAAAGGAGTTCCAGAGGCTGGTTGCAAGCGAGGTCAAGTCAAACCCAAAGGCGTTTTACCGCTATGCAAAGTCGAAATTGAAAACTCGAGTAGGAGTATCAGACCTGAGGCTTGAAGATGGTAGTTACGCAGATTCTGACCAGGATAAAGCTGAGGCATTGAACAGCTTCTTTTCCTCAGTGTTCACAAGAGAGGATGCAACCTTAAGCTGTGACCCCAAGTAGTGCGGTCATCCGCCAGCTCCAGGTATAAACACTCAACAAAATAATGTCTTCTGAGATGTTTATAGATTTTTATTCAGTCACCCCTTGTCCACCTAATAGTATAAGCTAGACAATTGCAGGCGTTTACTGTCATTATGGTCAAACTATGCCTAAAGTAGGGCAAGTAGGTTATTAGTAGGGCCCGGATAGTTATGCACTAAAAAACCATGAAATATGCATGCAAATATGCACTAAAAACATGGGAAATATCAAATATGCATTTATATGCACTAAAAATGTCACTTATAAAGCCTTACTGGAACATGCAAGAAGTAGTTGTTGCTCCTTTTGTGCACCATTGGACTTAACAGCTTCGAGTCGGATGTGCTTGCTTGTTTTAAGGTGTTGTTGGACTTGAAATTTCTTGCTCGCTGTCACTGGTGCTTCACGATATTTACAAAACAGTACACTTCCATCAGTAGTAAATGCATCAAATTCCTTTACATATGATCTCAGCACTTCATTTTGGTTTCTTTGTACTTTCGGCATTTTCACGAGCAGCAGAAGAGAGTAGCTCCACACAGCAGCACTGCTCCTGACTGACTAACTCACTAGTCCAATGAGTTTGTTATATTCATTAATGATCTTGATTTAGGCATAACTAGTAGGATTAGTAAATTTGCAGATGATACCAAAATGGGGAGAGTGATAACTTCAGACAGTGACTTTGAACACCTTCAAAGAGATCTAGATACCTTACATGAGTGGTCAGTAGACTGGCAAATGAATTTTAATACTGATAAATGCAAGGTACTACAGATAGGGAAGACGAATACAAACGTTAAGTATAAACTAGGTAACACGGAAATAGAAAACTCAGTTTGTGAAAAAGATCTAGGTGTATTTGTTAGCAACGACTTGAAACCTAGAAAACAATGTATTAGCGTTCGCAACAAGGCAAACAGGATTCTTGGGTTCATATCTAGATCTGTGAGTAACAGAACTGCTGACGTTATCTTGAAACTTTACCTAGCATTAGTGAGGCCACACATGGATTATGCGGTTCAGTTCTGGTGTCCTTATTATAGAATGGACATAGATTCTTTGGAGAGAGTACAAAGAAGAATGACAAAAATGATCCATAATATTAGAAACCTTCCATATGAAGAAAGACTGAAAAGCTTAGGCTTACATTCATTAGAGAGGCGTAGAGTTAGGGGAGATATGATAGAGGTGTACAAGTGGGTAAGTGGGATTAACAAGGGTAAAATGGAAGATGTTCTGAAGCTCAGTAATAACGAAATAACTAGAACAAATGGCTTTAAATTAGATAAATTCCGATTCAGAAAGGATATAGGCAAGCACTGGTTTGGTAATAGAGTTGTGGATATGTGGAATAGGCTACCGAGTGCTATAGTAGGATCGGGGACGCTAGGGAGCTTCAAGACGAAGTTGGATAGGCACATGGAAGTGCTGGGATGGGTGTGAAAGGGATCTGCCCTGTATGGGCCAGTCGGCCTCCTGCAGTATCCCACTTTCTTATGTTCTTATGTTCTTATGAGTCATGACCAGGTGTGGAAACGACAGATTAAAGCGACGTGACCTCACCTCACTTCACCTAACCACACCTCACCTCACCTCCCAGTACCACGTGTGCTCATTCAGTGGCAACAAAGATATACTGCCAGATGAATATTTTACCAAAATATGCATTTATATGCAGTTATCTAGGTAATATGCACTTATCATAGAAATCACGCAAAATATGCATTTGCATATGAAATATGCAAATGCATAACTATCCGGTGATTAGTTATTAGTGATGTTGTCTTCGTATTCAAAGCTATGTAAGTTCAACTATACTAAACATTCAGTGTTGCTTTCACAGTAGTGCTTAACAGTAGAGCTTCACAGTAGAGTTTCATAGTGTTACTTCACAGTGGTCTTCTCAGTGATGCTTCACGGTATTGATTCACAGTAGAACTTGTGGTTCATAGTAGTGTTTCACAGTAGAGCTTCACAGTAGTACTTCATAATAGAGCTTCACAGTAGTGCTTCACAGTAGTACTTCACAGTAGTGTTTCACAGTTATGCTTCAAAGTAGAGCTTCACAGTCGTGTTTCACAGTAGAGCTTCACAGTAACGCTTTACAGTAGACCTTTACAGTAGTGCTTCATAATAGAACTTCACAGTAGTGCCTTACAGCAGAGCTTCACAGTAGTGCTTCATTATAAAACTTCACAGTAGAGCTTCACAGCAGAGCTTCACAGTAGTGCTTCATAATAAACTTTACAGTAGTGCTTCAGCGGCAGCTCGTCACACTGGGTTGTGACCATCACCTGCCCGAGATGCCAGACGCTGATGTCATGCTTTTGAACGTCCACACCTGTGGTACTGCGACTGACGTGGTGATGACGTCCCACCAACGACGCCTTCCTGATGATGACGTAATCGGAGACGATTTCTTTTTTTGACGATGACGTCAGCATCGGCCATGTTTTTTGATGATAATCACATCAACAGTAGGCTATTACCTTTCTGATGACGCCACTACCGGCTATGCTTTTTGATGATGACGTCACTGGCAGCAAAACTTCTTTTATGGTGACTTCGCTCAGTACTATACACTAAATATCGTCTTGTGGCAATCTTGTGATGAAGTCACCATGATACTATGCAATAGTGCCGTTATATGGTGATATACTGTACATTCACTTCTAAAAGTATCTGCAAAATATTTTGCCATACACTATGACACAAGGGACGAAGGATTTTGGCAACCCTAACGAGACAACAGGAGTCACAGTCACAGTCACAGACATCTATTGGACCCCACCTTGCAGATACTTCCTGTAGCGAGTGTACATACAATGGTGCTGTTATTTGATGATGTACAATGGTTGATGTATAATGGTGCTGTTATATGGTGATGTACAATGGTGCTGTTATATGGTGATGTACTGAGCGGTACAATGGTGCAGTTACAGTAGATGGTGATGTATTGAACGGTACAATGGTGCTGTTATATGGTGAGGTACTGAACGGTACAATGGTGCTGTTATATGGTGATGTACTGAGCGGTTCAATGGTGCAGTTTCAGTATATGGTGAGGTACTGAACATTACAATGGTGCAGTTACAGTATATGGTGATGTACTGAACATTACAATGGTGCAGTTATAGTATATGGTGATGTACTAAGCGGTACAATGGTGCAGTTACAGTATATGGTGATGTACTGAACGGTACAATGGTGCAGTTACAGTATATGGTGATGTACTAAGCGGTACAATGGTGCAGTTACAGTATATGGTGATGTACTAAGCGGTACAATGGTGCAGTTACAGTATATGGTGATGTACTAAGCGGTACAATGGTGCAGTTATAGTATATGGTGATGTACTGAGCGGTACAATGGTGCAGTTACAGTATATGGTGATGTACTGAACGGTACAATGGTGCAGTTATAGTATATGGTGATGTACTGAACGGTACAATGGTGCTGTTATATGGTGATGTACTGAACGGTGCAATGGTGTGGACATGTGTATACATGTGTAAATATATTCAAACTGATTCGAATGTGTGTAGATTATTATGGATAATGTAATTAAAAATATTCCGGGTCTTTTACATTAATTATAGTTCAAATATATGGTATTTACATAAAGCATCACACACATCCCTCACTCATAGTCTTACACACACACACACACACACACACACACACACACACACACACACACACACACACACACACACACACTTGACACTTCCAAGTATGAACACATAAGGAGGTGGGAGTAATGTCAGTAAACCAAAGTCATTTCCCTGGACAAACACACTACCATGATGTGAACGCTTATACGGATGCCTTCTTGCAACACTGGGAAGAGAATTACTACCCAACATAGGTGACTTTATTCCTCCATGGTATAGATATGTAGATGGTGTGCTTTGTCTATGGCCTAGAAACAGTGAGTGACCCAATGGAATTTTTAGACAAGCTTAATTATCTTGTCCCTAGTATTACCTTCAAAATTGAAAGAGAGATAAATGGATCCC
>NW_024755208.1:0-28330 GCF_018991925.1 Homarus americanus
GATCCACATTTCCTGACGCCACATCCACATTTAACAAGTTCTGTGATTGCTTCTGGAGCTGGTGGTTGGTCTGATATTACTAGTATGAAACAGTCATTGTCAATCTTCCAGCTATGCTCTAATTGTGAAAGCATTTCACTGTCTGCATCACAAGACCACAGAAGAGCTTGATACCTTCCTCTCAATATATGATACTTTAGAGTTGCTGCAGTCGCTGGTAGTTCTCCAGCTTCTGCCTGCGTTTTCTTGAAGAGATGCCATCTAAGTTATGACAGTTTAGTGAAAGTCATTCGTGGACAGTAGAGCTTAAATACAAATTCCTTTAGACCAATAAACATGTCTGCTGGAGGGTATTTGGTCTACTCAGCATCTTGAATGCATCTAGGACTTTTGTGTTAGATTTCATCAAAGTGCTCCAACATGCTTTCTTTCCTTTGCCAACAAATTTTCCAATGCAGTCAGATCCTGTGAAGGCATGGAAACCTGTAAGGCTCTCTGCCCAATGTGTCGTCGCTCACCAGTTCCTGTTTTCATACTTGTATTTTCTCCAAGTTGAGGCTGCTTTAATATGCCAAACACATCAGTGTCTGGTGACTTGATATGTACAGTGCTGCCCTTCTGTGATGCATATACTGTATGTCTTGCTTAAGTTCTATAACTTGTGATAGCAATTTGATGGTTGAAGTCTTATTTGCTGCTTTCCACGACAGAAGATTAACCTTGGACATCTTTTCCCAGATGCTCAATGGATCAACAATACGTTTCTTGACAAAATTTTCATAATTTTGTCTTCCAACTTCATATGCACATAGATTGTCATATTTGGCATTTTCTGGCATTACAGCTCCAGTTACCAAGTTTAAAAGAGCATCATTTTCCTGGGATTACAGTCACCAATAACATTGTGTAGCTTCTGTACATCAGCATATTGACGGCTGACAATAGCTGTAGAGAGCTCATGATGTTCTGTTCTTTTGTAATCTTTATGAGTTTGATATTTTATGTAATGAACTTAATTTGAAAACCCAAATGGTAGTATATGATCTTTTATCACCTTAGACACTCTGTGCGTCATTCCTCTCAAGTGATTTTTTTCCTCTCTTACTTCTCTGGACAAATACGACCTTTATCCCATCAAAAAAAATATCACCATATATTTTCTTAATCTACAGGTGCCAAGGTTTAAAATGACGGATGGTGTTAAAAATTAACCTGAAATTTTTACGTGACCACATATTGTCTTGTTGAGTTTCTGAGAGAACTTCACGGCTAAATAGCGCCTCTGTATTGATAGCCGGTACATGTCGTAATATCCACCGCTCATAGCTAAATCTTTATGTCCGTTTATTTTGTCCTAATTTAAGTATCAAAGAGTGTTTTTATTTTTAAGTATCTTAAGTATCTTTTTTCCTCACTCTTAAGTATCTAAGTATGATGTTTTTTTCATTTTTAAGTAACTAACCATATTTTTGTTTTCATTATAAAATGTGATTGATATAGAGAACAGAAGTAAATATCAGCTGGAGGTCGTAAACGAAGCTGATGTGAAGTATTTTGACTCACTGTTCCCACGAACTAATTGCTTCTCTGGTTTATACCGAAGAAATAAAACCGTCAACGAACCATCCCATTCAAATGTGTCTTAGGCGATACAGGGTGTTTAGGCGTCATTCTGATACCAAGAATGACTTTGTGTACTGTGGTGAAGCTGGGGGTAGGATAGGGTTGGGTTGGGTTGGGATGGGTTAGGATTACGCATGTGTGGGTATATTCTGTCGCATTTTATAGGTATCTTGCGTCTTTTTCTTTATTCCTTCTTTATCATGAGTATCTGTGCCTATTAATACACCACCTCACAGGATAGTGGAAGAGGAATGGATAGTAACGAGATAATATTCTTCTTACATATACCTTAGCTTGATTACAGGTAACACCAGGTAGAAGTTACGTGACTCTTAAGAGTTTTCCTCGACTTGGCTGATTCAACTGTAAGACTTGCTGTATTTATCCTTATTAAAATCCTCCACCTGTAAGACCCTCCACTTGTAAGACTCTCCACCTGTAAGACCCTCCACTTGTAAGACTCTCCACTTGTAAAACCCTTTATGGATTTGAAATACCTTCTCGTCTTGACTCCACTAGTACTGTACACACCCTCTCTAGCCTTAGTTTACAGTAATGTTGAAGTAAATAATGAAGACTCACAGCTCATGGGTTAGAAAAACAAAAGATGCTTGTTTTATTTATTTATTTATTTATTTATTTATAGCTTATTTTAGAATCCCCGAAAGTTAGAACAAAATGGCTGACGGGACTCACAAGCGGGCGATGTTTACAGTATTGACCAAGAATAAAAAATAAATGAAAAATAAAATAAATAAATCGTAAATTGGTGCATTGTTTCTCCAGGGGTAATTATAGAAGTACAAATGTTCTCCAGCAGTGGGTAACGATCATAGCCACGTATAGAGCTTCTAACGCAGGTAGATTGATATAGATGCATTACCTGGAGTTAGTGGGTTACAGGGGCCTCCTACACGATAATATTAAAGGTGTTTTTTCCTTCTGCTTGTGGCACTTGAGGTGTTTAGGTTAGGTTTAATTAAAATGGTTTAGTTATAATAGTTATATTACGATAAGTTAAGTTGAATTTAGAACTTTTGATTTGCATATATCGTGTTTTAGAAGGATTTGTTAGCTAATAAGTTTAATTTGGATAAGTATAGTTTAATTTAGATCATTTGATTTTACAAGGTCGTATTATAATGACTGGGAACCATATAGAAAACTGTTAGAGAAGTAAATATTTCTACGGCAGTGAATGAGTAAGTCAATAAGTGGTGTATAGAGTTGCTGACGCAACTTAAACGGTATATACTGTACATTATATGTTATCAGAGCTTTCCTGTTGTACGTAACCGCCTCCGTCAAAGTGTCTTACTGGCTCATGTGAAGATTAGCCTCTAGTTTATTTTACCTCAAGATTAACTACACTGGCACTGCCTGACCTGACCTGATCTGACCTACCCTACCCTACCCTACCCTACCCTACCCTACCCTACCCTAACCTAACCTAACCTAACTCCAATCGTCTAACTTCCTAAGTAGCAAGGGTTAATCATTAGTTGAAATAAGCTGAGGGTTAATCTTCAGGTAATCTATATCTTAATTAACAATCTTGGTCAGGTGAGGCCTTCCTTACCTTACTCGAGAGCAGGTGAGGAGGAGGATCATAACGCCTACAGATCATCGTTATCTGCTGTTAGTGGATATTGAACACCTTTTATTTTACCTTCGCAGGGCTTTTCGAAGCAATAAACATCTTAACACCGTTACAAGGTTGAGTTCGCCAATAATAATAATACAGTAAATTGATTATTGTATTATAATAAAATTTACGGTGTGATTCTTGTATTCAGATTTATTGTTTGACCTTAGTAATGAGAAACTGTTGTCAATTGTGTCATTTTTCTAGACTTAGTGCCCCCTGGAGGAGAAAGTAAATACAATGTTGATATATTTTGGTCACAACACACACTAGTAGATTATTTTTCCTTTTAACTAAATAATTAACACTATGAAGCTAACTAATTATATAACTCAAAGATGGTAACCAATATGGCGTCGATATTGTTCACATACTCTATGATAAACAGATGTATTGTCTGTTTAATTTTAGGGAAGAATTTAATTTATAAACTTTTGAGAATCTGGATACAGGAGTTTTGTCTTTGTGTGTGTGTGTGGTGATGATGACGGATACTTTCCTCTGCAGTGAAAAAAATATCTTGACATTGCAAAGTTTAATTGTAAGCCGAAGGAACGTTTGTAATGTGACTTATTATGTGAAATTGTAACTTGAAATTCTTTGTGAAAAAATATTTCCCTATAAAGTTTGGCAGTAAATGAAGTATTACATCAAGGTGTAACTTGTAGTTCCTTGTGGAGTAATTACCTATGTGGACGATACACCTACTCCAGGGTGTAAGACCTAGAGTAGAAAGTCTTTAGACCTTACCTGAGGTTGAAAGACTCTTATAGTGGAACGTCTTAGGTATTGAAACTTTAATTACAGTAAATAAAATATAATCTACCTAAACATTCCTTCACCTGGCGACAACTAATGATACAGGTGGTGTAATAGCTCTTTAAAATTCTTCCGTTTGATATAATAATGACCACACATGAACTTATAATGTGCAATATCTTGATAACACATTAGCTGCAACATTACACATAGTCCAGTGTATGTGTAGTGAGGGACATCTACCTAAGTGAGTTACAGAATGTGGAGTTGAGGCAAAAAAAAGTTGGGACATGTTTGAGATCATCAGTTGAGCCAAACGTTTATACTCAATATTGTTTTAATGGTATTTTAGAGCGACCGAAAAATGTAAACAAAATGGCCGGCTAGGTGACACATACCTTACAAGAAATTAACATGAGAACGAACACACACACACACACACACACCAGTTTTACCCACATTATCACCAGACTATCGGCATACCTGGTCGGTGGACACCTGCCTCCTCCTCCTCCTCCTCACCTTGCTAATATGCTAATATGCTAATATGCTCTGGTATGTTCCAGTCTATTTAAGATATGCTCCCATCTATCTTAAAGAGCTTATGCTAGGTTGGTCTGATATGCTCCTCAAAGTCTATGCTGATATACTCTTGTCATCTGATATGCCATTATGTTCATATCACTCTAAAGGATATACTAATATGTTCTGATATTTTGGTATGGTTCTGTCTCTCAGAGGGTGTGCTGATGTACTATAAGAGCATATGGGGTATGCTGATATACTTGGTTATGTAGCTAGGCTCATATCTCTCTTACAGGGTATGCTAATATACCCTGATATACTTGCATCTATCTCTGAGCGTATACTGGTTGACTGTAATGACATAAGAGATATGCTGGTATGCTTCTAAGGGAATATGTTAACATACTCTAATAATAATTTGAAATGAGGTTAGCTATAACTTAGATTCAGGGGATATACTGATATGATATGAATTAACCTAGAAGTATACTGATATGTTCTCAAGGCATTCAGGGGATCTGTTAGTATGCTTCGACATACTTTCGGAACAAGGTAAACTGGACCTTCAGAAGATAGGGTGATATGCTGACATATTCTGATGGATCTAAGAGAGAGTGGAAGACTATGAGAGCTAGTTAATATACTCAGGTATGTTGATATCCCTTCATGGCACTTGGGATATATGGTAATATACTCCGATGTGTCTCTTTGGATATACTGATATGCCACTAATGGGTCCCCAGCAAGCAGGAGACAAGTTGATCTGCTTCGAGGACACTAATCTGTATAATGATTTTTTCCCTGACTGTTCTGAACATATTTCACAGCTGATTTTCAGAAATATATGCTGCTGTCACTGGCTTGTTTATTCCGGAGACATTGATTATACTTTGAGTATGTTGATATGCTTTGTTACCAGTCAAGGAATATGCTGATATGTTCTGACACTTCTCAGTGATTACCCTGATATACTTAGATACCTGACAGTATTTATTGGAGTATAGTGTCCTATACTCTGATGTCATTCTAGTGATATGCTGATGAGCTGACATACCGCTTTATGTAACTGTGATATATTGAATCATATACATCCATTCCTCACGCTTAATATATATGATATTCTAAACAATGCTGATATTATTTATGTTATACCCTGATTATATACTAACATACTACAGTGTCATTTATATTGTATGATATTAAACATTCGGGGGTATACTTTGAGGTTATTTAGAGAATATGATGGCAAACGGTGATATACTCTGATGCCATATTTGGTATACACAGATATATTGATATAATTTATATAATATACCGATAGATATAACTAAATATCTGTGAAGTAAATCCTGTACTTTTTGATATACCATTCAGGGTGAAGGTATGCTAATATACCACGATAGCACCCGTCTCTCAGCGCTAATATACCTTGATGGCACACTTAACATCCTGGCGCCGGTCGTGGGGTATACTGATATGCTAAAGTCTTCTTCATCTTCTAATATCTCGACTTCAGCTTCGTAAACTGTGATTACTTAAACGTATTTAACGCTCGTTTGCGTAACTTTTTTGTAGAATAAATGAATGTATATCCGGGGTTCTTCTGTTTCTTTGTCCATCTGATGTTTGCGTCCATGTTGAGGAGAACCACTTAGCAGGGCTCGCATTTTCCCATAATGTGTTACCTCAAGTTCCATAATTTGCACTTAGTGAAGCCACGATATCCCGCGTTATATTGCCCGTCTTACTTCCTTCTGGGTTATGTGTCTTAAGTTGGTGAAAAAATTAAATTAAGGCTGAATTATTGTTAAATGTTAAGGTATTATAGTACTTGTCTGTCGTGTTGTTAATATAACATAGTTTCACCAGCAGTATGTACTCAAGAGTTTATTAACATCGTTGACGAGTCAGAGCCGCAACACTGAACCAATCTATATGAACATTAACACAAAAAATAAATTGTTACATTACATCGACTATCAAGACATAACTTACAATACAAATTAATAAATAATTGTACCAGGCAGATAAAAATATTAGTTACAAAAAATTATGAAAATAGTCTTAATGTTCACGCCAGAACTTACCCCATAACAAAAACCATACAACATTTTCCCAGTTAAGACTTCGTTAAATACAATCTCAAACTCCTTCTCAGAAACTGTGTGTTGGTGGTGTGCCACGTGTGGTGTGTGTGTGTGTGTGACAGCACCTTTGATTTATACAAATATTCACCCAAATGAATAACACCAAGTAATTCACCATGTTATTCACGACTCTTAGATCACTTGGCTTGCGTCTCTCAAAAGGTCGAGCCAGGGTCAGCTGATTCAGTAAACACCGCTCACATTAATAGGGACCTGCCACACTTTGCCATAAACAGATAAATTGTACCAGGAATTTTCCCCCCACACACTCATCATTGTCACTTTATGTAACTTGCTGACAAAACCCATGACCCTTCAGGCCTTTTACGCCCTTAATGCATGAGTCATAAAGGCAAGCATGAACTCCGCATGCTTCCCAGTTGGGCACTGTAAACGCTTCTGCGCTTCACCTTACACAGGATGTAAGGGGGTGCCCAATAAACTAGCCCCCTCGTGGGCAATCTGTAATCACTACCACTGTCTCGCGGCCCAGAGTAGTAGTTGGACATATCACTAGACAGGGAAATTCACACTTAACACAAGTGTTATCTCAAGGTCATATTCACAACACTTCCCTGGACAGAATTCATAATTTATTTTCTCATATTACATCTGTGTGTATACCTGCTACTAGATAAACAGAAAATGCCAAGAAGTGTTTACATCAAGCGCTGCCACTTAAGAGTTCCAAGAACTAAATTAAAACAATTAGTGTGTGTGTGTGCATGGTGTGAGTGTGCATGGTGTGTGTGTGTGTGCATGGTGTGTGTGTGTGCATTGTGTGTGTGTGTGTGTGTGTGTATATGGTGTGTGTTTGTTTGTTTGTATGGTGTGTGCATGGTGTGTGTGTGTGTGTGTGTGTATGTGTGTATGGTGTGTGTATGTGTATGGTGTGTGTATGTATGGTGTGTGTGTGTGTGTGTCTGTGTATGTGTGTGTATGGTTTGTGCATGTACGGTGTGTGTATGGGTGTGTGTGATTGTGCATGGTGAGTGTGTGACTGTGTATGGGGTGAGTGTGTGTGTGTGTGTGTGTTTCCATTGCCATGAGGATATCATACAATTCTTAAAGCACTGGTCACATGGGCGCATTTTTTGTTAGCAATTTCTTGCCGGAAAGTTATTTCGAGCAATTTTCGAGAAATTCGAGCAAGTTTTTGAAGCATTTTTATTGACAATCGTGATAGTCAATTTCTTGACTATTTCGAGCAAGATTATCGGTTCAAAACCGGTTAATACCATATTTAATGACACGAAGCTTATTTATCGAGTATTTACCTTGGCTATATATAACATAGATCAATAACATTATGTATAAAATGCACAAACAGTTTTTTACGACACACTGAGTTTATTATTTGGGTGGTGTTTTAGCGTGTTTGTTTACAAAACACAAGCCCATACAGCCGGTCATTCTCCACACACTAACAACCCTCCCTACTGTAACTACGATAGTTGAACCAGTCTATATTAAACACTCGTTCCTCCTCCTCGCCAGCCACTTACGAGTCCCCAATAGTTTTTCTTCGCTTTCTCTCATTTCTTTTTAATAATAACAATAATACCAAGGATAGCTGCTGCGTCGTCTGCATTGTTGTTGTGATGTTCCGTCTCCCTTCTACTCGCACAGCGGCGTTAACTTTTTTTTCTTGCTGTAATAACTGAACCAAGAGCCACTCATGTGACCACATTTGGAAGAAATTACTCGTAATTTCTTGCTCCAAATTAATTGCTCATCAAAGGGATCGTGTGACCGTAACTTAAGTCACCCTTTAAGAAAAACTGTAAATACTGATTCACAAAACTTAAGGATAATTTCTGACTTGGAACCATCGGTGTAATGCAGAAAACAGTTATTGTATTCTAAAACCTACCCAAGAAATCTTTTACCCACTTACGATATAATTCTTTTCTATTCCATCAATAGATGTTATTTTACTTTTTTATACGTATTTTTATTTTATTAATTTATAAACTATTTTCTTTATATACTTCATTACCTTTTAGTGTAATGAAGAGAATGAATTACAGAAGGTTTTTATAATTATATTGCGAACAATATTTTTCCTCGCAATAAATAAACAATGACGATGATCTTGTTTACAATATGGAGCTTGATGTCTTACTCCATGTTCGTTTATTACATTTTCTGCCATACCCGACTGTTCTTTTCTTTCTTGTGGTGAAGGTTTTTGACAATTGATATATATATATAAAGTTGAGTTAAGAATAATGACTCTGATATTATAGCCATTAGGTCCTGAATAATAAGTGGTGTCTAAGTGAACAAATGTATGATGTCTTCAATTACCAGCGTAGTGGGGGGTAACAGTGGGGGTAGAAGCGAAGGGTAGGAGTGAAGGGTGGGAGTAAGGCGTGGGAGTAAGGGGTGGGAGTAAGGGGTGGGAGTAAGGGGTGGGAGTAAGGCGTGGGAGTAAGGGTGGGAGTAAGGGGTGGGAGTAAGGGGTAGGAGTAAGGGGTGGGAGTAAGGGGTGGGAGTAAGGGATGGGAGTAATGGGTGGGAGTAAGATTAGGATAAGGGTGGGAGTGGGGGTGGGAGTAAGGCGTGGGAGTAGGCGTGGGAGTAGACGTGGGGAGTAAGGGGGTGGGAGTAAGTGGTGGGAGTAAGGGGTGGGAGTAAGGCATGGGAGTAAGGCGTGGGAGTAAGGGTGGGAGTTAGGGGTGTGAGTAAGGGGTGGGAGTAAGGGGTAGGAGTAAGGGGTGGGAGTAAGGGGTGGGAGTAAGGGGTGGGAGTAAGGGGTGGGAGTAAGGGGTGGGAGTAAGGCATGGGGATGAGGCGTGGGGTAAGGGGTATGAGACAAGTGGTGGGAGTAAGTGGTAGGAGTGGGGTAGAAGTGGGGTAGAGGGGTGGGGTGAGGTTGGAGTGGGGTGGGAGATGGAAGGCGTGGGAGTGGGGGTGGGGAGTGGGGGTGGGAGTGGGGGTGTGAGTGGGGTAGGAAGTGGGGGTGGGAGTAAGGGGTGGGAGTAAGGGGTGGGAGTAAGGCGTGGAAGTAAGGGTGGGATTAAGGGGTGGGATTAAGGGGTCGGAGTAAGGGGTAGGAGTAAGGGGTGGGAGTAAGGGGTGGCAGTAAGGGGTGGCAGTAAGGGGTAGGAGTAAGGGTTGGGAGCAAGGGGTACGAGTAAGAGGGTGGAAGCAAGGGGTGGAAGCAAGGGGTGGGAGTAAGGGGTATGAGTAAGTGGTAGGAGTAAGTGGTAGGAGTAAGGGGTAGAAGTAAGGGGTAGAAGTAAGGGGTAGGAGTAAGGGGTAGAAGTAAGGGGTAGAAGGAAGGGGTGGGAGCAAGGGGTGGGAATAAGGGGTGGGAATAAGGGGTGGGATTAAGGGGTGGGAGTAAGGGTTAGGAGTAAGGGGTAGGAGTGACGAGTAAGAATGTGGGACAAGAGGGAGGGGTAGCAGTGGGGGGTAGGGTTAGGTTACAAACTTCTATTTACTTCATCATCTGTATCCTGCTGGTGATGTTCTCTCTTCAAACAATTTGTAAAATAAATAAATAAATGGTCAGGTGTAAATGGTAAGAATTTAACAGAGTAATACTGAGGTATTACAAGAAAGAACTAAAAACTGTCCACTGTGTGTATCAACATTTTATAAAAGTATTTGTGAAGCTGTAAAATACTTAGATATAAACTTTTAATTCAACTCTGTAATAAAAATAATTGCAATAATGAATCTAAACAAGAAATGAACTGGGTGAAAAAAATCTACAAAATACTAAAAATATAAAAAAGAAGAATTACAGTAAAACCTGAATCATTGTAATAAACATTATTAAACTTTTCGTTGTTATGACCTAAAACAAACAAGGAAGACTCGTCTAGATTTTCGCTCTGTGAATTAACTCCTTGGATCGCTTTTGGGCAAGAGGGGAGTTACTCCGACTTATTCCGTGAAAATATTCCCAACTGTCCATAGAATCCGTTACAGTTTCCTTTATAGTAAGTGACTCACAAATGATTAATATTCCCATTCACCAATACTTTATTATATTAGAGAACAGTGCAGAGATAAGCTGGCCAATGAGCGATGGTCAAAGATAATACAGATTTAATACTGGATTGATAAGTACAGCTATAGTGATTTGTTTCATGTTACAGTAATAATAAACTTTATCAAATGTTATAACTACCAAAGTGTTATTTTCGTGATCGATACCCTGCTGCCAGGATTATAACATCGTTTAAAAGTTCAGTAAAAATATCATGCAGATTAAAACCTAACCTAGTGTATCGTAACCTAACTTAGCCTTTCCTAAGCTAACTTAGACTATCCTAAACTAGCCTAACCTATCCTAATCACACCAAACCTAACCTATCCTAAATTTATATATCATCAACAGATTTATAGATATGTTGGAGAAATAATTATCAAAAGTTTGTTGTCTCTGCAAATGTATTTTTAAAAAAAGAAAATGAAATTAAAACTTTCTAGAGAACTCAATTGTGTCATGAGCGTTGCGGCTTGGTTAGGTTAGGTAACATTAGGTTAGGTTAGATAAGGTAAGGTAAGATTAGGTAAGGTGAGGTAGTGTTAGGGTTAAATACATTTTACTAATTTTGCATCAAAATAATCACGACTGAAGGTATCGGATAAAAAACCTCTGAATATAATTCTTTTTCTGAGAAAAAAATTTCTTTACCACTTATTTTTTGCCCCACTTTTTTTATTAAGTTTGATGAACTTAGATTAGGTTAGGTATTATTTAACTCTGAGTCATGGGTACTTATTGGATACTTGGCAGAATAACTTGTTATAACTTGGTCCTAACAAAGGCGGAGTCTAAGCAAAAATGTTCACTTGACCTCATATTTGGATTTCATTACTGAAGGATATTTACAGCTATACCACATTAATAAGGTCTATCTGCAAGTTTATTCAGTCATAAAAAAAAATATACCCTAAATGTGGACAATAAAAATCTTCTATTTTGGTACAAATTACTTGAAAAGTTGTAAGAAGACAAAAGCTGCATCTCTTCCATAAAGCGAGAAATAGAACAGCCAAGCCTCTTCTTGTCGTAAAAAAAAACTAATATTGTATTTTAGTATGTTGATGTACAAAACATTTTCTTCATTATTCTATGATAAAACAAGTCTAACAAGCATTATTAAAACATATATTATTAATTTTTTTTCATGCAATCCGGAAATAGCGACTACTATATCCAGGTTGATCGTGTTGAGGTCCTGTAAGTTACAGGCTAGATTACGAGCTCACTTACGGAGTTCGATGCCAAATATTTGTTTTGAGAATCCCGATGGGAGACTGTAAGTCCAGTTACTTGGTAAACAAGTAGATACAGTGAAATAAACTGCTGTACCTAAATATTATGTAACTCAAAATATATTCCCAAAACAGCACGTTTACAGATGAAAATAAAAAAAAGCATAAATAATACAAACAAAATCAATTAATATGTTTTTTTATTACAGTATTTTTAAATATCAGAAGCGTAGGTTCAGCGCTTCTTTTGTGTCTTTTTCCCGGTGAAGATGTAGTCTCCCCATGGCAGGTACTGGTCCTTTTGTACACGGCAGAAAGTGGTAGTTTCCTTCTTCTTCTTGTTGTTTTGGGTCTTGTTGTTTTGGGTCTTAGTGTGTTTTGTGGTCTGCAGTTTGTTAGATCGGGGGCCCTTCTCCTTCATCTGGCAAGGCTTCACCTCCACCTTAGTCACCTTCGATACAGTGCGTCGGAACACCATTGTGATGTACTGACACTAACAGCTCTCTCACTGAGGTCAAATCAAAATTTGACCATACAGAAAGAATTACGGTTTAATAAGGTTGGAATTTAAAGAAATTGACAACAAAATAAAGCTCTGTTTATCACTATAGTAAAGAGGGATGGTGTTTGTAAAGATGATGGATGGTGTTATAATATGTAGTGATGATGGATGGTGTTATATGTAGTGATGAAGGATGGCGTTATATTGTAGTAATGATGGATGGTGTTATATGTAGTGATGATAAGAGGGTAATATATGTAGTGATGATGGATGGTGTTATATGTAGTGATGATAAGAGGGTAATATATGTAGTGATGATGGATGGTGTTATATATATATATTGATGATGCATGATGTTATATGTAGTGATGATGGTTGGTGTTATATGTAGTGATGCTGGATGGTGTTATATGTAGTGATGATGGATAGAGTTATATGTAGTGATGATGGATGATGTTATATGTAGTGATGATGGATGGTGTTATATGTAGTGATGTTGGATGGTGTTATATGTAGTGATGATGGATGATATTATATGTACTGATGATAGGATGGTTCTATATGTAGTGATGATGGATGGTGTTATATGTAGTGATGATGGATGATGTTATATGTAGTGATGATAGGTTGGTTTTATATGTAGTGATGATGGATGGTGTTATATGTAGTGATGATGGATGGAGTTATATGTAGTGATGATGGATGGAGTTATATGTAGTGATGATGGATGATGTTATATGTAGTGATGATGGTTGGTGTTATATGTAATGATGTCGGATGGTGTTATATGTCGTGATGGATGGTTCTATATGTAGTGATGGTGGATGGTGTTATATGATGTGATGATGGATCGTGTTATATGTAGTGATGATGGATAGTATTATATGTAGTGATGATGATGGATGGTGTTATAAGTAGTGATGATGGATGTTATATGTAGTGATGAAGGATGGTGTTAGTGAAGATTGTGAAGTGAGATGTAGTGAAGATTGTGAAGTGAGATGTAGTGAAGATTGTGAAGTGAGATGTATTGAAGATTGTGAAGTGAGATGTAGTGAAGACGGTGAAGTGAGATGTAGTGAAGATTGTGAAGTGAGATGTAGTGAAGATTGTGAAGTGAGATGTAGTGAAGATTGTGAAGTGAGATGTAGTGAAGATTGTGAAGTGAGATGTAGTGAAGATTGTGAAGTGAGATGTAGTGAAGATTGTGAAGTGAGATGTAGTGAAGATTGTGAAGTGAGATGTAGTGAAGATTGTGAAGTGAGATGTAGTGTTTGTGAAGTGGGATGTAGTAAAGATTGTGAAGTGAGATGTGGTAAAGATTGTGAAGTGAGATGTGGTGAAGATTGTGAAGTGAGATGTAGTGAAGATGTGAAGTGAGATGTAGTGAAGGTTGTGAAGTGAGATGTAGTGAAGGTTGTGAAGTGAGATGTAGTGAAGATTGTGTAGTGAGATGTAGTGAAGATTGTGAAGTGAGAGGTAGTGAAGATTGTGAAGTGAGATGTAGTGAAGATTGTGAAGTGAGATGTAGTGAAGATTGTGAAGTGAGATGTAGTGAAGATTGTGAAGTGAGATGTAGTGAAGATTGTGAAGTGAGATGTAGTAAAGATTGTGAAGTGAGATATGGTGAAGATTGTGAAGTGAGATGTAGTGAAAGATTGTGAAGTGAGATGTAGTGAAGATTGTGAAGTGAGATGTAGTGAAGTTTGTGAAGTGGGATGTAGTGAAGATTGTGAAGTGAGATGTAGTGAAGATTGTGAAGTGGGATGTAGTGAAGATTGTGAAGTGAGATGTAGTGAAGATTGTGAAGTGAGATGTAATGAAGATTGTGAAGTGAGATGTAGTGAAGATTGTGAAGTGAGATGTAGTGAAGATTGTGAAGTGAGATGTAGTGAAGATTGTGAAGTGAGATGTAGTGAAGATTGTGAAGTGGGATGTAGTGAAGATTGTGAAGTGAGATGTAGTGAAGATTGTGAAGTGAGATGTAGTGAAGATTGTGAAGTGAGATGTAGTGAAGATTGTGAGGTAAGATGTGGTAAAGATTGTGAAGTGAGATGTAGTGAAGATTGTGAAGTGAGATGTAGTGAAGATTGTGAAGTGAGATGTAGTGAAGATTGTGAAGTGAGATGTAGTAAAGATTGTGAAGTGAGATATGGTGAAGATTGTGAGTGAGATGTAGTGAAAGATTGTGAAGTGAGATGTAGTGAAGATTGTGAAGTAAGATGTATTGAAGATTGTGAAGTGAGATGTAGTGAAGATTGTGAAGTGAGATGTAGTGAAGATTGTGAAGTGGGATGTAGTGAAGATTGTGAAGTGAGATGTAGTGAAGATTGTGAAGTGAGATGTAATGAAGATTGTGAAGTGAGATGTAGTGAAGATTGTGAAGTGAAATGTAGTGAAGATTGTGAGGTGAGATGTAGTAAAGATTGTGAGGTGAACATAAGAACATAAGAACATAAGAAAGTGGGATACTGCAGGAGGCCGACTGGCCCATACAGGGCAGATCCCTTTCACACCCATCCCAGCACTTCCATGTGCCTATCCAACTTCGTCTTGAAGCTCCCTAGCGTCCCCGATCCTACTATAGCACTCGGTAGCCTATTCCACTTATCCACAACTCTATTACCAAACCAGTGCTTGCCTATATCCTTTCTGAATCGGAATTTATCTAATTTAAAGCCATTTGTTCTAGTTATTTCACGATTTATTACTGAGCTTCAGAACATCTTCCGTACACTTACATATTAATCCCACTTACCCCTTGTACACCTCTATCATATCTCCCTCTAATGAATGTAAGCTAAAGCTTTCGATTTTTTCTATTTCATATGGAAGGTTTCTAATATTATGGATCATTTTTGTCTGTTCTTCTTTGTACTCTCAAAGAATCTATGTCCATTCTATAATAAGGACACCAGAACTGAACCGCATAATCCATGTGTGGCCTCACTAATGCTAGGTAAAGTTTCAAGATAACGTCAGCAGTTCTGTTACTCACAGACCTAGATATGAACCCAAGAATCCTGTTTGCCTTGTTGCGAACGCTAATACATTGTTTTCTAGGTTTCAAGTCGTTGCTAACAAATACACCTTGATTTTTTTCACAAACTGAGTTTTCTATTTCCGTGTTACCTAGTTTATACTTAACGTTTGTATTCGTCTTCCCTATCTGTAGTACCTTGCATTTATCACTATTAAAATTCATTTGCCAGTCTACTGATCACTCATGTAAGGTATCTAGATCTCTTTGAAGGTGTTCAAAGTCACTGTCTGAATTTATCACTCTCCCCATTTTGGTATCATCTGCAAATTTACTAATCCTACTAGTTATGCCTAAATCAAGATCATTAATGAATATAACAAACATGAAGGGCCTATACAGATCCAGGGGACTAAACTTTGACTGCAGTCTGACTTTAATCCATTTATGCTGACTCTTTGTTTCCTGATTAACCATGACCTAATCCATTTTAATACTGATCACCTATTCCATGTGCTTCTACCTTCCTTATCAATCTCTCATGAGGGACTCTATATCCAGATGCTTTACTGAAATCTAAATAAATTGTATATCCTTATGACTTATCATTGTATCTACGCTTCAAATACTTCTGAAAAAAGCTAAGCAAATTTGTGTGAGACAAGAACGTCTAGGTGAACCCGTGCTGAGAAAAGAATGAATTAAGTTAAGATATTTCCAAGGTGGCTACAGTTTTGTAGCAATAAATTGGCTCTCTATAACACTTACTATGATTGACGTGAGACTAATGGGACGGTAATTTGATGCAATTGATTTATCACCTTTTTTGAAAATCGGAACTACATTTGCAAGTTTCCAAGCTTCTGGCACTAGGCCCGATTCTAATGACTTATTAAATAAAACTGCTAATGGATTACTCAACTCATCTCTACATTCTTTTAATATTCTAGCATATGCCTCGTCTGGACCAGGCGATTTATGAGGCTTCAGTTTGTTAATTACTTTAAGCACATCGTTACTAGTAATATTGATATTCATCAACATATTTTCTGTACTGTCGTTATATACCTTATGAACTTCTGGAAACTGTGCTAGGTTTTCATTTGTGAATACGGAGCGAAAATGACTATTTAACATACTACACATTTCTAACTCATCATCAGTCATTTCTCCTGTCGTAGTTTTAAGGGGACCTATTGTATCTCTAACCTTTGATTTATACAATTGATAAAAAGCTTTGGGGGTATATTTCGATTTGTTTGCTACCTTGATTTCATAATTTCTCTTTGCTTTCCTAATTTCTGTTTATACCTGTCTTGTTAGGTTCTGATAGTAACCAAGTAAGTGATTTTTGCCTTTCTTAACTTTTCTATATACTCCTTTCTTTTTCCCTAGAAGATCTAAGAGTCTATTATTCATCCATTTTGGTTGGTTCCGTATCGATCTGAATTTTCTTTTAGGGATGTGTTTATTTTGGGCATTATTGATTGTCGCAATAAATTGTTCATAAGTAGGCTGCTAAATTAAATTCGGGGTTATCCCGTCCTAAGTTGACAGTTTCCGGAGGTGTGGGGGGGGGATTAATCTTTTGACAATAGGGTCATCCCTTAGGTCTCTCCTTATGCTACCGTAATTAGCATTCCTAAAATCCGGGATCAAGGCCGAATTTTCCTTCTTCCTGCCATCCCATATTATGTTAAAATATATGGCTTTATGATCACTGTTTCCTAGTTCGTCTCCAAACCCAACATCTTTTACTAGATTTTCATTATTACTGAGAACTAAATCGAGGATATTATTTCCTCTAGTGGGCAAGTTTATAAATTTATATATAAAACTATCCTGTACTACTTCTATAAAATCTTCAGATTCATTATCGCTAAGTTGATTTTTCCAATCTATGCCTGAAAAGTTGAAATCGCCTAGAATACATACATTGTTTCTATCAGATGCCTTCTTTATTTCCTCCCATAGCAATTTACCATCGTTCCTACTCAAATTAGGTGGTCTATATATAACACCAATGACTACGGATTCACTGCCCTCACCAATCTCTACCCAAATACTTTCATTGTCGCTATTTGTTTTAATGTTTGATTTATTACAGCTTTTTAATGACACCCTGATATACACTGCTACACCGCCACCTCTCCTTCCTACTCTGTCAAATTTAAATAGGTTATATCCTGGAATATGAAATTCTGCTAAAAATGCTTGCTGTTTGAATTTATCCATGGTTTCCGTTATTGCAATTATATCTATGTTCTCTTTACTAATAATGGCCCTGAGCTGGTCCATTTTGTTACACAGGCTTCTACTATTAGTATAATAAACACTCAATATATTTCTTCCGTTTCTATCTGTTTTACATTTATTACTTTGATGTTTGTTATTATGACTAACTATATTTTCAGCATTATCTACTTCTGTTTCACTACTTCCCAGGACCTGCTTGTTTTTTGACTCCCATTTTCCCCGACCCCTCTCTAATGGCGAAACCCCCCCTTCGGAGTGACAATTTCACGCTCCAGGGATGCAGACAACGTCTTTACCCCCTCACGAGACAAGTGTACTCCGTCGCGACAGTACAGGTAGTCGTTGCCATAAAATCGTTGCCCGTCATCAATGAATGCCCAACCATTGTTTGCACAATATTTTTCCAGTCGGCAATTAATAGCAATTGCCCTGGACAGCCATTCACGACCAACCCCTCTTCTAGGCAAGACACCACATACTATCGGGACCCCTCCCCTATCTCTAATCTTCCCCAGCGCCTCCCTATACCTCATGAAAAGTTCCTCACTCCTAACCTTACCTATGTCGTTTCCCCCCACACTAAGACACACTACTGGATTGGAACCCTCCCCTGACAAAACTCTGTCTAACCTCTCGGCTACATGCCCTATCTCAGCCCCAGGAAAACATACCCTAGTCCTACGTTTCCTATCTCTCGCACAAAAAGCCCGATCCATAAACCTCACCTGGCTGAAGATTGTGAAGTGAGATGCAGTGAAGATTGTGAAGCGAGATGTAGTGAAGATTGTGAAATAAGATTATAAAGTAAACTGTAGTAATTGAGGTTAAACGAACGCGAGTTATTCTGTAGTGTATCCGTGTCTTGTTAACGTGGAACCAACATGGCGGTGGTTCTCAATATAGATACGTTATTTTGCTGGGAATTTCTGTCAAAACAAAATATGAATCAACCATATTTAGCCTAAATTAACCTAACGGCTTTATTATATATTCTAAGTTTTTTAAGTTGGATAGATCAGATCAGGTTAGGTTAAGTCAGGTTGGGTTAGGTTAGGTTAGTTTTGTTAATTTTGCCACTTAGAGGCTAGTTTATTGTGCCCCCATACTCATCCTGTCAGCTGTAGCACAGAGAGATTACAAAGTGGTGTTAGATGAGGTAGGTGGTTAAGTTAAGTTTCAATAGGTTAGGTTAGATTATGTCAGGTTGGGTTAAGACGGGTGCTATCGTGGTATATTAGCATACCTTCACCCTGAATGGTATATCAAAAAGTACAGGATTTACTTCACAGATATTTAGTTATATCTATCGGTATATTATATAAATTATATCAATATATCTGTGTATACCAAATATGGCATCAGAGTATATCACCGTTTGCCATCATATTCTCTAAATAACCTCAAAGTATACCCCCGAATGTTTAATATCATACACTATAAATGACACTGTAGTATGTTAGTATATAATCAGGGTATAACATAAATAATATCAGCATTGTTTAGAATATCATATATATTAAGCGTGAGGAATGGATGTATATGATTCAATATATCACAGTTACATAAAGCGGTATGTCAGCTCATCAGCATATCACTAGAATGACATCAGAGTATAGGACACTATACTCAATAAATACTGTCAGGTATCTAAGTATATCAGGGTAATCACTGAGAAGTGTCAGAACATATCAGCATATTCCTTGACTGGTAACAAAGCATTTCAACATACTCAAAGTATAATCAATGTCTCCGGAATAAACAAGCCAGTGACAGCAGCATATATTTCTGAAAATCAGCTGTGAAATATGTTCAGAACAGCCCAAAGTATACTATAATACTAAGCAACATTTGAAATATACCAGTATACTTCTTAACAGTCAGGGAAAAATCATTATACAGATTAGTGTCCTCGAAGCAGATCAACTTGTCTCCTGCTTTCTGGGGACCCATTAGTGGCATATCAGTATATCCAAAGAGACACATCCGAGTATATTACCATATATCCCAAGTGCCATGAAGGAATATCAACATACCTGAGTATATTAACTAGCTCTCATAGTCTTCCACTCTCTCTTAGATCCATCAGAATATGTCAGCATATCACCCTATTTTCTGAAGGTCCAGTTTACCTTGTTCCGAAAGTATGTCGAAGCATACTAACAGATCCCCTGAATGCCTTGAGAACATATCAGTATACTTCTAGGTTAATTCATATCATATCAGTATATCCCCTGAATCTAAGGTATAGCTAACCTCATTTCAAATTATTATTAGAGTATGTTAACATATTCCCTTAGAAGCATACCAGCATATCTCTTATGTCATTACAGTCAACCAGTATACGCTCAGAGATAGATGCAAGCATATCAGGGTATATTAGCATACCCTGTAAGAGAGATATGAGCCTAGCTACATAACCAAGTATATCAGCATACCCCATATGCTCTTATAGTACATCCGCACACCCTCTGAGAGACAGAACCATACCAACATATCAGAACATATTAGTATATCCTTTAGAGTGATATGAACATAATGGCATATCAGATGACAAGAGTATATCAGCATAGTCTTTGAGGAGCATATCAGACCAACCTAGCATAAGCTCTTTAAGATAGATGGGAGCATATCTTAAATAGACTGGAACATACCAGAGCATATTAGCATATTAGCATATTAGCAAGGTGAGGAGGAGGAGGAGGAGGCAGGTGTCCACCGACCAGGTATGCCGATAGTCTGGTGATAATGTAGGTAAAACTGGTGTGTGTGTGTGTGTGTGTGTGTGTGTGTGTGTGTGTGTGTGTGTGTGTGTGTGTGTGTGTGTGTGTGTGTGTGTTCGTTCTCATGTTTATTTCTTGTAAGGTATGTGTCACCTAACCGGCCATTTTGTTTAAATTTTTCGGTCGCTCTAAATACCATTAAAACAATATTGAGTATAAACGTTTGGCTCAACTGATGATCTCAAACATGTCCCAACTTTTTTTTGCCTCAACTCCACATTCTGTAACTCATTTAGGTAGATGTCCCTCACTACACATACACTGGACTATGTGTAATGTTGCAGCTAATGTGTTATCAAGATGTTGCACATTATAAGTTCATGTGTGGTCATTATTATATCAAACGGAGGAATTTTAAAGAGCTATTACACCACCTGTATCATTAGTTGTCGCCAGGTGAAGGAATGTTTAGGTAGATTATATTTTATTTACTGTAATTAAAGTTTCAATACCTAAGACGTTCCACTATAAGAGTCTTTCAACCTCAGGTAAGGTCTAAAGACTTTCTACTCTAGGTCTTACACCCTGGAGTAGCTGTATCGTCCACATAGGTAATTACTCCACAAGGAACTACAAGTTACACCTTGATGTAATACTTCATTTATTGCCAAACTTTATAGGAAAATATTTTTTCACAAAGAATTTCAAGTTACAATTTCACATAACAAGTCACATTACAAACGTTCCTTCGGCTTACAGTTAAACTTTGCAATGTCAAGATATTTTTTTCACTGCAGAGGAAAATATGCGTCATCATCACCACACACACACACACAAAGACAAAACTCCTGTATCCAGATTCTCAAAAGTTTATAAATTAAATTCTTCCCTAAAATTAAACAGACAATACATCTATTTATCATAGAGTATGTGAACAATATCGACGCCATATTGGTTACCATCTTTGAGTTATATAATTAGTTAGCTTCATAGTGTTAATTATTTAGTTAAAAAGGAAAAATAATCTACTAGTGTGTGTTGTGACAAAAATATATCAACATTGTATTTACTTTCTCCTCCAGGGGGCACTAAGTCTAGAAAAATGACACAATTGACATCTACATAAAGTGACTGATCAAGGGTAGATATTGGCTACCTTTTGTGTTACTTTGAGGTCGTAAGAAAACACAGAGCTGCTCTTAAGGATGTTTACCACAATACACCTTAACCAGTTTCTCATTCACTAAGGTCAAACAATAAATCTGGTTCACAAGATACACCGTAAATTTTATTAGAAATTTTATTTGAATACAATAATCAATTACTGTATTATTGTATTGAGGCGAATAGTCTTATGGTGTTAAGATGTGTTCTTAAGCCACGAAGGTAAACAAAAGGTATTCAATATCTGCCTGCCTTGGTTGACGATGATCTGTAGACGTTGAAGTCCTCCTCCTCCTACTCTCAGTAAGGTAAAGGAAGGCCTCACCTGACAAATTATTGAATTAAGTTAGATTGCCTGATTAACCTCCCAGCTTATTTCAGCAATGATTAACCCTAACGCTACCAGGAAGTTAAGTTAGGTTAGGTTAGGTTAGGGTAGGGTAGGGTAGGGTAGGGTAGGGTAGGGTAGGGTAGGTCAGATCAGGTCAGGTCAGGCAGTGCCAGTGTAGTTAATCTTGAGGTAAAATAAACTAGAGGCTAATCTTCACATGAGCCAGTAAGACACTTTGACGGAGGCGGTTACGTACAACAGGAAAGCTCTGATAACATATAATGTACAGTATATACCGTTTAAGTTGCGTCAGCAACTCTATACACCACTTATTGACTTACTCATTCACTGCCGTAGAAATATTTATTTCTCTAACAGTTTTCTATATGGTTCCCAGTCATTATAATACGACCTTGTAAAATCAAATGATCTAAATTAAACTAAACTTATCCAAATTAAACTTATTAGCTAACAAATCCTTCTAAAACACGATATATGCAAATCAAAAGTTCTAAATTCAACTTAACTTATCGTAATATAACTATTATAACTAAACCATTTTAATTAAACCTAACCTAAACACCTCAAGTGCCACAAACAGAAGGAAAAAACACCTTTAATATTATCGTGTAAGAGGCCCCTGTAACCCACTAACTCCAGGTAATGCATCTATATCAATCTACCTGCATCGGAAGCTCTATACGTGACTATGATCGTTACCCACTGCTGGAGAACATTTGTACTTCTATAATTACCCTGGAGAAACAATGCACCAATTTACGATTTATTTATTTTATTTTTCATTTATTTTTTATTCTTGGTCCATACTGTAAACATCGCCCGCTTGTGAGTCCCGTCAGCCATTTTTTTCTAACTTTCGGGGATTCTAAAATAAGCTATAAATAAATAAATAAATAAATAAATAAAACAAGCATCTTTTGTTTTTCTAACCCATGAGCTGTGAGTCTTCATTATATACTTCAACATTACTGTAAACTAAGGCTAGAGAGGGTGTGTACAGTACTAGTGGAGTCAAGACGAGAAGGTATTTCAAATCCATAAAGGGTTTTACAAGTGGAGAGTCTTACAAGTGGAGGGTCTTACAGGTGGAGAGTCTTACAAGTGGAGGGTCTTACAGGTGGAGAGTCTTACAAGTGGAGGGTCTTACAGGTGGAGGATTTTAATAAGGATAAATACAGCAAGTCTTACAGTTGAATCAGCCAAGTCGAGGAAAACTCTTAAGAGTCACGTAACTTCTACCTGGTGTTACCTGTAATCAAGCTAAGGTATATGTAAGAAGAATATTATCTCGTTACTATCCATTCCTCTTCCACTATCCTGCGAGGTGGTGTATTAATAGGCACAAATACTCATGATAAAGAAGGAATAAAGAGAAAGACGCAAGATACCTATAAAATGCGACAGAATATACCCACACATGCGTAATCCTAACCCATCCCAACCCAACCCAACCCTATCCTACCCCCAGCTTCACCACAGTACACAAAGTCATTCTTGGTATCAGAATGACGCCTAGACACCCTGTATCGCCTAAGACACATTTGAATCGGATGGTTCGTTGACGGTTTTATTTCTTCGGTATAAACTAGAGAAGCAATTAGTTCGTGGGAACAGTGAGTCAAAATACTTCACATCAGCTTCGTTTACGACCTCCAGCTGATATTTACTTCTGTTGTCTATATCAATCACATTGTATAATGAAAACAAAAATATGGTTAGTTACTTAAAAATGAAAAAACATCATACTTAGATACTTAAGAGTGAGGAAAAAAGATACTTAAGATACTTAAAAATAAAAACACTCTTTGATACTTAAATTAGGACAAAATAAATGGACATAAAGATTTAACTATGAGCGGTGGATATTACGACATGTACCGGCTATCAATACAGAGGCGCTATTTAGCCGTGAAGTTCTCTCAGAAACTCAACAAGACAATATGTGGTCACGTAAAAATTTCAGGTTAATTTTTAACACCATCCGTCATTTTAAACCTTGGCACCTGTAGATTAAGAAAATATATGGTGATATTTTTTCTGATGGGATAAAGGTCGTATTTGTCCAGAGAAGTAAGAGAGGAAAAAAAATCACTTGAGAGGCATGACGCACAGAGTGTCTAAGGTGATAAAAGATCATATACTACCATTTGGGTTTTCAAATTAAGTTCATTACATAAAATATCAAACTCATAAAGATTACAAAAGAACAGAACATCATGAGCTCTCTACAGCTATTGTCAGCCGTCAATATCCTGATGTACACAAGCTACACAATGTTATTGGTGACTGTAATCCCAGGAAAATGATGCTCTTTTAAACTTGGTAACTGGAGCTGTAATGCCAGAAAATGCCAAATATGACAATCTATGTGCATATGAAGTTGGAAGACAAATTATGAAAATTTTGTCAAGAAACGTATTGTTGGTCCATTGAGCATCTGGGAAAAGATGTCCAAGGTTAATCTTCTGTCGTGGAAAGCAGCAAATAAGACTTCAACCATCAAATTGCTATCACAAGTTATAGAACTTAAGCAGGACATACAGTATATGCATCACAGAAGGGCAGCACTGTGCATATCAAGTCACCAGACACTGATGTGTTTGGCATATTAAAGCAGCCTCAACTTGGAGAAAATACAAGTATGAAAACAGGAACTGGTGAGCGACGACACATTGGGCAGAGAGCCTTACAGGTTTCCATGCCTTCACAGGATCTGACTGCATTGGAAAATTTGTTGTCAAAGGAAAGAAAGCATGTTGGAGCACTTTGATGAAATCTAACACAAAAGTCCTAGATGCATTCAAGATGCTGAGTAGACCAAATGCCCTCCAGCAGACATGTTTATTGGTCTAAAGGAATTTGTATTTTAGCTCTACTGTCCACGAATGACTTTCACTAAACTGTCATAACTTAGATGGCATCTCTTCAAGAAAACGCAGGCAGAAGCTGGAGAACTACCAGCGACTGCAGCAACTCTAAAGTATCATATATTGAGAGGAAGGTATCAAGCTCTTCTGTGGTCTTGTGATGCAGACAGTGAAATGCTTTCACAATTAGAGCATAGCTGGAAGATTGACAATGACTGTTTCATACTAGTAATATCAGACCAACCACCAGCTCCAGAAGCAATCACAGAACTTGTTAAATGTGGATGTGGCGTCAGGAAATGTGGATCATTGTCATGTTCATACAGAAAGAATCAGGAAGAATAGCATGACATGCACCGAGATGTGTAACTGTCAAGCAGATGATGAGAAATGCCTAAACAAGGTGAAGGAATCTGTTGTACACAGAAGACTCTGATGACGAGGACTGAAGCAATGTCGTAAATAATAACTTGTGACTTGTTTACACATGATGTATAACACTACAAACTTTTAATAAATATAAAACGGTGGTTCTAAGCTTTTCAGATAATGGTAATATGTATATGTTTAATTTCCAGTGTTTGTCTTTAGCAAATAATTTTACTTACTGCAATCTCTTTTTTGCCAGAGACAGGATGGCATATATGAGCAACCATGTTTGTAACACACTTATGATATTATAACAGCATTCATGATATATTATGTTAAATTGTAATCATATAATACTACATGTTCATAGGTTATTAGTCATGTTTTAAGTTAATTAGGACTTAATGGTAATACATCTGTGGTTCATTACGCCGCTCTTTAATAAAACTTCTTTAAAGGCATAAAACTTATAATAAACCGTTCAGAAAAAATGACACCACAGTTCCTTAACATAGTTTATAAGGATTATTATAATGTATGTTGTCAAAAATTAACATGAAATTTTTACGGGATTACTTAAGCTCCTACACTAAAACCTGCCAACCTAACCTAACCTTTTTTACCCACCTCTACCTACTTACCTAACCTGACATAATCTAACCTAACCTGACGTAATCTGACCTAACCTGACATAATCTAACCTAACCTGACATAATCTAACCTAACCTGACATAATCTAACCTAACCTGACGTAATCTGACCTAACCTGACATAATCTAACCTAACATGACGTAATCTGACCTAACCTGACATAATCTAACCCAACCTGACGTAATCTAACCTAACCTGACATAATCTAACCTAACCTGACATAATCTAACCTAACCTGACATAATCTAACCGAACCTGACGTAATCTGACATAACCTGACATAATCTAACCTAACCTGACATAATCTAACCTAACCTCCCCGTCTGACATAAGCTAACCTAATCAAACCTAACTTTCCCACCTACCTAACATAACCTATCTACTTATTACCTACCTAACCTAACCTAACCAAATTTAATCTAACCTGGTCTAACCTGACCTAACCTAACCTAACCTAACCTAACCACGACTAACTCTTATCTCATCTATTATATTAATCTATACTTTACTTCTATTCATTTTGTTTCTCTTATGTTTTCCTATTTAGACTATTTTCTCGTGTTTATACTGGTGATCCATCACTTCCAATACCACTATATTACCTTAATAATTTTGGTTTCTGATTATTTTCTTCCTCTTATTTGTTATTTCATATTGCATTTTTGTTTCCCCATAATTCTGTTTATCGTCTTCATCTGTGAGGATAGTTTTTGTTCCTTCTTTTGTTAATTTGTTTTGTTTTTTCCTTATTCTTTGTTCCTCCTTTTATTATTTATTCTTTCATTTACCTTTATTCCTCCCTTTATCCTTTGTTCCTTCCTTTATCTTGAGTTCCTTCCTTTAGACTGTGTTCCTTCCTTTATCATCTGTTCATATTTTTAGCTTTTGTTCTTACTTTTGTCCTTCGTTTCTTCCTCTCTTGCCATAGCTTTACAAGATGCAATTTTCTTCACTGCCTCACTTCCCTTGTTATCCACATCTCCTGTTCCTCCTTCACTAACTAATTTCCCTTATTATCCACATCTCCACCTGTCCCCCCTTACTACCTCACTTCCCTTGTTATCCACATCTCCTGTTCCTCCTTTACTAACTAATTTCCCTTGTTATCCATATCTCCACCTGTCCCCCCTTTACTACCTCACTTCCCTTGTTATCCACATCTCCACCTGTTCCTCCTTTACTAACTAATTTCCCTTGTTATCCACATCTCCACCTGTCCCCCCTTTACTACCTCACTTCCCTTGTTATCCACATCTCCACCTGTTCCTCCTTTACACCGCTATTAGCCTGAGATAAATGTTCGTCTTCCTTGTTAACATTTGCATTATATATTTTTTTCTTTTCACCACAAGGAAAACAAACCAGATGTCATCCCACACTTGGCTGAGCACACATATTTCTTCATCTCATCTTCTACCCCTCCGCCTCACCTTTATAAATATAGTAAACATCTTCCTCCCTTGTCCACTTATGACATAAATCTTGAACTTAATTTAATTGGTTCCAGGTAAAGCTATATATCTCTAAGTTAATATTCTTCTCTCCGACAAGGTGTATGTCAGGCTTCAGTTAACCAGTCATTCTTCCGTTACTCTTGTCGCTTCTGCCAGATTTTTCTCAGGAAAAAAAGTGTCTTAGTTAAGTATACACGTTTGTAATAGACATGGGAATACGATAAAAATTAATGTACAATTTCATGTCTCAGAACTCATCCTCGGTACAGTGACAAGAGACGCCTTTCTTAATGAATGATAAATGAAGCACAGAGGGGGAAGTTTTACAACCACGTAAGAAAATACAAATATAATACATTAATTTCTCATCAGTAAAGACAGACTCACTCAAGTGTAGAAACACTACTCGTTTGTCAAGATCGTTTATCAACTTTCTCATCAAAACGAAACCCTTCCAACATCTTGCTTCTTCCTTCTACCCCTGGGTCTCTCGTTAGTGGTATTCCCTCCTAATACAGGAGGTGTTTTTCCCTATTATCTCCAGTATATAAGAAGAATAAGGGTAAACATCCACTGGCACATTTAAAACGGCTGCAGAATTTCCTCCAATACAATAGCAGGTTGAGGATGCGTGCGTGTGTGTGTGTGTGTGTGTATAGGTCAGAGGGTTAATTCTGTGAGGAAGTGAGTCGCCCCTGGCCTATATACCTCCCCGTGTACTTTACTAGCTTTAAGAAGACTTCCATCTGAACAAGTACCACCATTTCTAGAACGTCTCAGACAGGCAGGAAAAGAGAGGATGGCCCGTGAGACGCAATGGTAGGTGGCGGCCCTAGATCCGGTCACCTCCTGTAGGTAGTGCAGAATCTCCGCCCATCTGCTTGTAACTAATATACGGTGACTAAAAGGATTTCGATATTTTTTATTTTTAACTACACATTAGTTGCCGACACATAATGGAGGAATTAAATCAACACAGTGGCGAGGAAGTTATCCAAACACCAAAAATAAAAAAGATTAAAGAATAAAAAAAGTAGAACACATTAGTTTTAACAGAATAGTTGAGAAGCCACTCTGA
>NW_024755209.1:0-8611 GCF_018991925.1 Homarus americanus
GCTCTATTGATATCCCCAGGTGTGGTTCCCACAGAGTCAAACGCCACATCATCATGAAGGTGTTGTTATACGTATTTCAGTTCGCTGTTTTGCTGTTCATTATATCGCATTCGTTAGTTGCATAGCAATGACTTTTAACATGAGTGAGTAAATGAAAAATATAGCCATAATAAATATAAAAACTACAATGAAAATGTAAAAAAAAAAAGACCGAGTCAGATGTCCCGGCAGTGTCACGTGGTGTGGAACGTGACTATCGTTTCTTTCTTTTCTGAAAACTCTCCGCGTACCGGCAGACGATGGCTCACGGACCGGCACCGGTCCGCGGACCACACTTTGAGTAGAACTGATCTAGAAGACAGTGGCGAGGGTCACTCATCCGAGCCCTTCAGGAACACGACCTCCTGCCTGATATTGTTGTCACCCCTGCTGTTGGTTCGTCTCCTCCCTGGCTGGATTTTCAACCTGAAGTGATTGCCCTCGGTGGACCGCTCCCGAAATCCCAGGTGAATCCTGTTATTCTCTGCAAATACCACCTCTCCAGGATCGCCCACTGGTCCCCAGGTAGGGTCGTCCTCTACACTGATGGTTCTGTTGACCCCGCTACAGGTAGGGCCGGGGCTGGTGTCTACATCTCCCGTCCTGATGCCCCTGAGCCTATCAAACTGTCTCTCAGAGTTTCTGACGGGGCATCCTCCACTCAGGCTGAACTAATAGCCCTCCTTGCTGCCCTTCTCACTGAGGAAGAAGCAGATGCTTTCTGCCCCTTGCTTGACTGCTGCGATTCCAGGTCTGCTCTCGACGGGATCGCATTTGGATCAGGGGAAAATAAGGACCTCATCCTCATAATACGAGGGTTAACATCCACACTTCAGGATGCAGGCCGTCCTGTGACATTCCTATGGATACCCAGTCATGTCGGTATCTTGGGGAATGAGGCAGCAGATGGCCTTGCCAAGACAAGCTGCAACAAGGCCACACCTGACTACGTTGTTCCTCGAACACTTTTACAGATTAGGACCCAAATTCACCGCAAACAGAGAGAAGCTCGGGAAGTAGCCATCCCCCTGGACTCCTCGCCCACCTGGTACGATGTCCTCCGTAAACTTCCTGACCTCGCGTACGTCTATGGGGAAGGGTCGCGGAAAGGGGACGTGATTGCTGCCCGTATCATCATTGGGTATAACTTTGCTTGGGAGATTGGTATCCACGCATCCCCTGAGCAACGCTCTTGTGCATTATGCAGAAGACCCGACAGCAGCACCCTTATCCACTACCACCTGAGACGTCCCCACACACAACGCTTCCGTGACGCCTGCTGGACCACCACTCCACGACCCCCTGATGGAGACACGATGATCCTCCCCACACTGGCCAGATATTTTGTAAATAACATTGATTATGTGTTAAAGGAATATCCTTCCTTCCTTAGGCTTTAGTAAGCCCCTTTATAATATTTATACTGTATATACTTGTCACACTTGCCAGATGCTTCTGGTGTTATTGTACAGGGGTACCTAGTGACAGCACTAGGATCCCGCTTCCTCTATCAAGGAATAAACAATTGATATTGAAATTGAAAATTGAATAATGGCAGGTTGAGGGAGAGGGCGATGTACTGTACAGAACTAAACAAATAATTTTTTGGAAATACATTGTTTTTAACATTCAGTGCCATAATATTCTGACTTCTACTGTTTAACTATAATCTGCCTACGCTACCGTTCACGGGATGAAAATGGGTGCACAATAAACTAGCCGCTGTATGTGGCAAAATTCAAAAGCGGATCCCCGCCTTTTTTATTACATACTAGGAAACATCTCACACTCACACACACGTATAGATGATCAGTAAGGAGGAGCCTCGACCTGAGCCCTGACAGAACGTTACAGGTGTACTATTTCGTCAGGCCGCGGTTAGGAAGTATATGAGAGTGATTTTGGAAGTTATATTTATGTTCCATATAACATATTTATGGTTTATGTGTGTGTGTGTGTGTGTGTGTGTGTCTGTAATTATGTTAGCTTATGTTTGGTTAGTTATTAGTTGGAGTAAGTTGTCGTGGAGATTTTTCAGGTTAGGTTAGATTAGATTAGGTTAGGTTGTGTTAGATTAGGTTAGTTATTAGTTGGAGTAAGCTGGAGTTAAGATTCTTCTGGATATACAAAACACTAAAGTTATTATCCAGCGTAATCCTCCCACACACCCCACCAAAATGATTCACAATGGAGACTGATTAATGAACGCTTGTGTTGTGATAATAATTCCTCTTATTGATTAACGAACTTTAAATAAAATGGAACAAGGTTGAGTGATGGTTGTTGAACTGATATAGAAATGTTAAGTGGTAGTAGATATAGTGTAAAATAAGTCATTGAGTGATACTGTAGTTGTGTAGTTCCCAAGTTTGGTTCACTTGTATGTTACTGAGGAAATTATTCAATCAGGATTTTTTTACAAGGATGATTGGTGTACCTGAAGTTGATGATCGTTTTTATTTTTTTTTATTATAATGGTTGCCCCTCCTGTAATGAGAATGGCCAGGCCCAAGGGCCACCTAGGCGTGAATTTGTTTAAGGTGTTGAAGCTGTCGCCAACACAACAACCACACCCTGAGTTAATGAGCTGAGTGACCCAGTGTCAAGGAATAGTCCGTGGCCAACTGCACTGGCTAACCATTACCCCGTAACACGACGCGCGAATCGATTAACATCCAGGTCCCCAATTACTGTTGGGTAGATAGAGGCAAATGACGCAAAGGAACTTGCTCATGGTCTCACCCTGCCCGGAAATGGTACCCGGGTTCATTCGCTTGCGAGGCGGGCAAGCTGACAATTACACCGTGTGTCGCCAACGTACACACACACACACACACACACACACACACACACACACACACACACACACACACACACACACACACACACATGTCTCCTGAAGTAGATATGAGAGAGAGAGAGAGAGAGAGAGAGAGAGAGATCTAAGCAGCTTATTATCATCCTACACCAACAGACAGACAGACAGACAGACACATCACAACCACCAAGTTTTTCTCAAATTAACATAATCTCTTGTCGTCGTGTCCGTGTGGCTGTCGTGTTTGTCAATCCAGCAATTTCTCTTCTTTCTTCTCTCTTGATTATTTCTTCTTTTATTTAATTTTTTTGTTGATTTTCGTCTTCATTTCTTCATTTACAATTTTCGTGATTTCTTTCCTTCTCGCTATCCTTCTTTCTTTCCTCGTCATCCTCTTTATTTTCACCCTTCCATCATCTTTATCAGTTTTTCAATTTTCCCTGTCTTCTTCCTCCCTTCCTTTTGCTATTCTCATCTTTCCTTCAACTTTCCCTCCTTCATAATTCCTCTCCATCTTTCCCTCTATTCCTTCCTTCATCACCATGATATAAAATCATACTCGCTTCCCCCCTCCCCTCCCTCCTACCCCCCACCCCCCCAAAAAAAATATTCATCCCAACTTAAAATTTCACGTTTCCTGGCCACTGAGATCACCTACCCTGACCTTACCTTTACTTTGACCTGACCTGACCTCTCCCGAATGATGCCTTATACCTTATACCCAAACGATATATACCCATACACCAAATGAAACTCGAAGAGACTGACTATAATGTGTGTGTGTGTGGATATTAATCTGTTATCATTCAATCAAAAGTTTATAAGGTTTTACAAAGTTGTTTTCATTTTAATGTGGACTGGAGACCCTGTATAATATAAGTTGACTAATACTATACTTATGAGTGGGAGTAAACACTAATTCACATCTCTCTCTCTCTCTCTCTCTCTCTCTCTCTCCAGTCTATTTCCCTCGTCTACTCTCTCAATAATATCTTTCTCTCAATCTACATCTCTCTCTCTCTCTCTTTCTCTCTCCCAGAATATCAACAGTGAGTAAATATAAATAACCACACGATTTTACAGAATAGGGATATATATGTGTTAGAGAGAGAGAGAGAGAGAGAGAGATAAACTAACCATGGGACCTGATCTATAACTCATTTGAACCTAACCTAACCTAACCTCAACTATGCTTACAGAACCATTCCCCTCCGTTCGCCCCCCCCCCCTCGGCCCCCCAGCCCTTGACTGTAGGAGGAATGGGCGAGATAGGGCAGGAAAGGTCAATTGGGTGAGTATACACAAGGTCAACAGAGGTCAGGAGCCAAGAAGTACAGATCTCCGTGGGTCATGGTGGTCATAGTATATAACTGTACTGTAGAAGGTATTGTTTCTCTCTCTCTCTCTCTCAGATAACCCCCAAGTTTGTTATGACTCTTCCTGGACAGTGTATTTTTATCTTCAAATAGGATATGTTATCGTGTATCTCTTGTTAGAACGAGGGAACAAATAATTTATTGAATAATGGCAGGTTGAGGGAGAGGGCGATGTACTCTACAGAACTAAACAAATAATTTTTTGGAAATACATTGTTTTTAACATTCAGTGCCATAATATTCTGACTTCTACTGTTTAACTATAATCTGCCTACGCTACCGTTCACGGGATGAATATGGATGCACAATAAACTAGCCGCTGTATGTGGCAAAATTCAAAAGCGGATCCCCGCCTTTTTTATTACATACTAGGAAACATCTCACACTCACACACACACATATAGATGATCAGTAAGGAGGAGCCTCGACCTGAGCCCTGACAGAACGTTACAGGTGTACTATTTCGTCAGGCCGCGGTTAGGAAGTATATGAGAGTGACTTTGGAAGTTATATTTATGTTCCATATAACATATTTATGGTTTGTGTGTGTGTGTGTGTGTGTGTGTGTCTGTGTGTCTGTGTGTCTGTGTGTCTGTCTGTCTGTCTGTAATTATGTTAGCTTATGTTTGGTTAGTTATTAGTTGGAGTAAGTTGTCGTGGAGATTTTTCAGGTTAGGTTAGATTAGATGAGGTTAGGTTGTGTTAGATTAGGTTAGTTATTAGTTGGAGTAAGCTGGAGTTAAGATTCTTTTGGATATACAAAACACTAAAGTTATTATCCAGCGTAATCCTCCCACACACCCCAGCAAAATGATTCACAGTGGAGACTGATTAATGAATGCTTGTGTTGTGATAATAATTCCTCTTATTGATTAACGAACTTTAAATAAAATGGAACAAGGTTGAGTGATGGTTGTTGAACTGATATAGAAATGTTAGGTGGTAGTAGATATAGTGTAAAATAAGTCATTGAGTGATACTGTAGTTGTGTAGTTTCCAAGTTTGGTTCACTTGTATGATACTGAGGAAATTATTCAATCAGGCTTATTGTCTGACAGGTCTCGTCTCTCTTATGGCATTTGGCTGAATTAAGGTATTAAGTTTTCATAAATTTTAAACTATTACACTGTGGTTATATTACGACATATTAAACGATTACAGTGTTATATTACGACATATTAAACGATTACAGTGTTATATTACGACATATTAAACGATTACAGTGTTATATTACGACATATTAAACGATCACATTGTCTATGTAACGACATATCACCAATAAAAGAAAATATATAGTTTTTGTATATGTTTATCGCTACACATTATTTATGTGTTTCTGAATAACATAGCTGATTAATCAATGTTATTTATCACATATCACTTTAATAAGTATTTCAGCTTTCCTAACCTTATATAACATGTTTACCATCACGTGACACAGACAGACTCTCTCTCTGAGGTAAAACGGAGTTAGATACACGTCTCTCTCTCTCTCTCTCTCTCTCTCTCTCTCTCTCTCTCTCTCTCATGATCTGACATAACTCTTGGAAACTTCTGAATTAAACACCAGTAATATATCTTTGTACGATAGTTCCCCTTATGTTGTTAAATATGTATAAACTATTGAGAAATAATTAACAAAATAGTTACGTAACATCAAGTGTGTGTGTGTGTGTGTGTGTGTGTGCGCACGCGTAATAAGGAGGACTAACAATCTTCACCTTACTGTAAGATCCTCCCACTTCACTACACATATCAACAGTAATCTGAAAATAAACCAGAGTAGAACATGTTCCCGCCTTGTTATCCTGTTAATTACGTTTGCGTGTCAATTGGTCGTTAACACCACCAGGTAACGTAATTACTAACGAAGTAATTTTATCTTCGAGGATTGTAATGCATGTTCCATTATTCTTAATTCCTTTGGCCAGACCACCAAATTGTTTCGCGCAGGTAATGATGATACAGGTGGACAGTTATGTTATGTATTTAAAAACGAAAATTTCATATGGTGCCGGAGTGTGTGTGTGTGTGTGTGTGTGTGTGTGTAGGTAAACAGCAGAGGTAGTGAAGCTTCTTGTCATAAACCATGTACACCTCCCTCCTATTCTGTGTATTACATGTTAGTTGTGTCTTTATCGTGTTGGTCATTTATCACTTATAAGTTAACACCCCCCCCGTATTGTTATTTTGTTCTACTCATTCTCTTACACTTATTTCTCTACGTACTTAGGAGTCACATTGAGTCAAATCTTTTTCTATTTAATATTTCAGGTTTTACATATTCGTGCATAGGATCTTTACTCATTACTAAATCTTACCTTTATATATAGGACAATTTCCCCCATAATTACGAACTTTTACTTCAATACATCAACGTTTTGTCCGTAAATTGTTTTTTGTTATTTCTTACACCCAAAATAATTAAGTTACGATTTATTTTGAAGTTCATCGGGAATGTAGTTTATAAATATGACCACTTGATTGTTAGGTTAGGTTAGGTTAAGTTAGGTTAGGTTAGGTTAGGTTAAGTTAAGTTTGGCCGTAGGTATAGTGTCTGGCCCGGTGAGCGAGGTATGGCTGTCAAAACGGGTCACAGTTTTATTTATCTCAAGTTGTTTATTTCTATTTTATAAACTAAAAAGAGTCAACAACATTTTCTTTATACACCAGTGTACAGTATAGTACGAGTATACAGTGTTGTGTATGGTGTATAACGAGGCCGCTCCTGTGTATGATGTCTTTGTCTTGTTGTGTATGTCTGTGTTGTTACTCGTATGATATACTGTATGGTAGGGTTGCCATCACTCAGTTTAAGATAACTTTAATCGCTAGATTTAAGGTCCCCTAAAAATGTTGTCGGTCGCTGTTCATAATTCAATCCGTCTACTCTGATTGGATCTAATTTCATGGATCTCTAGTTATTATCAATCATCTCTTTATTTTTTATGACAATTCGTGAAACTTTACATTTTAGTTTTTAATTAGTTTTTCGCTCACTGAATCTCATTTGTCTCTTGAAATTTAACTTCTGTTTGATTCTTGACGTAATTATCTGACGTGGTACTTTATTTTATTATTGTTAAGTTTACACTCACACACACACACACACACACACACACACCGTCTCTCTCACTCTGTTGTTTAAGGTGAGAAAGTGTGAGAAAGTTTACACACATTAGGTGGGAAAATGTTCCTCACTTTGCGGGCCTCGATAGGGTAAATGATCTCATCTCGTGTCCCCAGAGTGAAGAAAAACGTCTCGTGTTTGAGTCGGTGAGGCAGCAAACGTTCCTTACGCTGTGAGCTGAGAGTTAAGCTAAAGTGCCTGGATACATACATACATACATCGTTGTTCAGATAGATATTAAGTAAAATCGTATTACATGTTCACAATGATTCAGCACGTACTGTACAAACAATATACATACTGTAGACAGTGTAGACATACAGCTGAAGTCTTTAAAACACGTAATGATGTTGGTAATTACACTTGTCCACAACGATCAGAAATTATATAGAACTCTTTATCATTGTTCTAGACATTGGGGAAAATGTTCTAGTTTCTATTAGTAAATCTGAAGGTAAGTTTCATCTCTTGTGTTCAATGAAGTTGGAATAGGTTGAGACTGAGTTATTTGCGAGGCGAATTGTGTGTTTTCATCCCTGGAAAAATATGTACTCAAGGAAGAAATTGGGAAAAATAGTAGGTTTAAAGTGCTGAGTTTGGTGAATTTTCCATCTAAGAAGTTGAATAAGTCGACTGTTTGTTTATGGTGTGGCAAGATATTACACCTCTCCCTTCCCTTCCCTTCCCTTCCCTTCCCTTCCCTTCCCCTCCCTTCCCCTCCCCTCCCATCATCGTGTGAATTCTGCTTCAATTTGTTTTCTTATGCATGAGTGAAGTAGATTTTCATGTCATTGTTACATCACTGTTGAACATGCACAGTTGTTATGGGAAGTGTTAGGGAGGGAAGGATGAAAGAAGAGGGAGGGGAAGGGGAGAGAGTGAGGAGGAGGGAGGACAAATGGGAGAGAGAGAGAGAGAGAGAGAGGTTGGACGAGGGGAAATTGCACGGAACAGAGGGTAAAGGGGAGGGGAAAAAGGCAGGCGAGGAGAATGGAGAGAGGGAAGCGGGGAGAGAGATAGAGAAGAGGGGAGTGATGAAAGTGGGGAGAGAAAGTAGAGAGGAGAGAGGAAAGAAAACCTTGTACGAGTATCAGTTCCAGTTTTATGCTTATTGTGTTGTTCTCTTTCTCTCTCTCTCTCTCTCTCTCAATCTGGCATTTTCTCCACTAGGAATAAATACTATAAGCTCCTCTTGAAACCTATATAGAGCATCCCTTCTGAGGGTTTTCCTTGACTGGGGATAATATG
>NW_024755210.1:0-14718 GCF_018991925.1 Homarus americanus
TATACTCGATCAGGGGACTTTGTCTTACACGATCAGGGCCCTTTGCTTTACTCGATCGGGGGACTTTGTTATAATCGATCAGGGGACTTTGTTATGCTTTATCTGGGGACTTTGTTATACTGGGCCAGGGGACTTTTTATACTCGATCAATGGGACTTTGTTATACTCGATTAGGGGACTTTTTTTATACACGATCAGGGAACATTGTTATACTCGACCAGGAGCCTTTGTTATACTCGATCAGGGGATATGTTATACTCGGTCAGGGGACTTTGTTATACTCGATAAGGGGACTTTTTTATACTCAATCAGGGGACTTTGTTATACTCCACCAGGGACTTTGTTATACTCGATCAGGGGATATGTTATACTCGGTCAGGGGACTTTGTTATACTCGATAAGGGGACTTTTTTATACTCGATGAGGGGCGTTTGTTATACTCGATCAGGGGACTTTGTTATACTCGACCAGGGGACTTTGTTATACTCCATCAGGGCATTTTTTATACTCGACCAGAGTACTTTGTTATACCCTATCAGGGGACTTTGTTGTACTCGACAAGGGGACTTTTTATACTTGACCATTGGCCTTTGTTATACTCGATCAGGGGACTTTGTTATACTCGACCAGGGCACTTTGTTATACGCGATCAGGGGACTTTTTTATACTCGACCAGAGGACTTTGTTATACTCGATCAGGGGAATTTGTTATACTCGACCAGGGGCCTTTGTTATCCTCGATTAGGGGACTTTGTTATAATCGATCAGGGGACTTTTTTATACTCGACCAGAGTACTTTGTTATACCCTATCAGGATATGTTATACTTTCGATCAGGGACTTTGTTAAACTCAACCAGGGGACTTTGTTATATTCGATTAGGGGCCTTTATTATACTCGATCAGAGGTCTTTGTTATACTCGACCAGGGGACTTTGTTATACTCTATCAGGGGACTTTGTTATACTCGAACCAGGGGACTTTTTTATACTTGATCAGGGGACTTTGTCATACTCGACCAGAGGCCTTTGTTATACTCGATCGGGGGACTTTGTTATACTCGATCAGTAGAGTTTCCTATAATTGTTCAATGGACTTTGCTATACTCGATGAGGGGCCTTTGTTATACTCGATCAGGGGACTTTGTTATACTCGACCAGGGGACTTTGTTATCCTCGATCAGGAGACTTTGTTATACTCGACCAGAGGACTTTGTTATACTCGATCAGGGGATATGTTATACTCGATCCGGGGACTTTGTTATACCGGGCCAGGGGACTTTGTTATACTCGATCAGGTGACTTTGTTATACTCGATCAGGGAACTTTGTTATACTCGTCCAGGGGGCTTTGTTATAATCGATCAGGGGACTTTGTTATGCTCGATCTGAGGAGTTTGTTATACTGCGCCAGGAGACGTTGTTATTCTCGATGAGGGGATATGTTATACTCGATCTGGGAACTTTGTTATATTCGATCAGGGGATATGTTATACTCGATCAGGGGACTCTGTTATACTCGATCAGGGGTCTTTGTTATACTCGTCCAGGGGCCTTTGTTATACTCGATCAGAGGACTTTGATACTCTTTCAATCATGGGACTTTGTGCATACTCGATCAGAACCTTTGTTATACTCGACGCTAGGGACTTTTGTTATAATCGATTAGGGACTTGCGTATATCGTCTGGGGTCTTTTGTTATACTGGGCCAGGAGACTTTGTAATACTCGATCAGAGGTAATGTTATACTCGATCAGGGGACTTTGTTATACTCGATCATGGGACTTTGTTATACACGATCAGGAAACTTTGTTATACTCGTCCAGGGGGCTTTGTTATACTCGACCAGGGGACTGTGTTATACTCGATCAGAGGACTTTGTCTTACACGATCAGGGCCCTTTGCTTTACTCGACCGGGGGACTTTGTTATAATCGATCAGGGGACTTTGTTATGCTTTATCTGGGGACTTTGTTATACGCGATCAGGGGACTTTTTTATACTCGACCAGAGGACTTTGTTATACTCAATCAGGGGATAAGTTATACTCGATCAGGGGACTGTGTTATACTTAACCAGGGGACTTTATTATACTCGATCAGAGGACTTTGTTATACTCGATTAGGGGACTTTGTTATATTCGATTAGGGGCCTTTATTATACTCGATCAGAGGACTTTGTTTTACTCGTCCAGGGGGCTTTGTTATACTAGGATCAGGGGACTTTGTTATTCTCGACCAGGACACTTTTTTATACTCGACCAGAGGCCTTTGTTATACTCGATCAGGGGACTTTGTTATACTGGACAAGGGGACTTTGTTATACTCGTCCAGGGGGCTTTGTTATACTAGGATCAGGGGTCTTTGTTATTCTCGACCACGGGACTTTGTTATACTCGACCAGAGGCCTTTGTTATACTCGGTGTGGGGACTTTGTTATAATCGATTAGGGGACTTTGTTATGCTCGAATTGGGGACTTTGTTATACTGGGCCTGGAGACTTTGTTATTCTCGATCAATGGACATTGTTATGCTCGATCTGGGGACTTTGCTATACTGCGCCAGGAGACGTTGTTATTCTCGATGAGGGGATATGTTATACTCGATCAAGGGACTTTGTTATACTGGACCAGGGGACTTTGTTATAATCGATCAGGGGGCTTTGTTATGCTCGATCTGGGGACTTTGTTATACTGCGCCAGGAGACGTTGTTATTCTCGATGAGGGGATATGTTATACTCGATCAGGGGACTTTGTTATACTGGACCAGGGGACTTTGTTATACTCGATTAGGGGACTTTGTTATACTCGATCAGGGGACTTTGTTATACTCGCCCAGGGGGCTTTGTTATACGAGGATCAGGGGACTTTGTTATTCTCGACCAGGGGACTTTGTTATACTCGACCAGAGGCCTTTGTTATACTCGATCAGGGGACTTTGTTAAACTGGACCAGGGGACTTTGTTATACTCGTCCAGGGGGCTTTGTTATACTCGATCAGGGGACTTTGTTATACTAGATGAGGGGACTTTGTCTTACTCGATCAGGGCCCTCTGCTATACTCGACCAGGGGACTTTGTTATAATCGATCAGGGGACTTTGTTATGCTCGATATGGGGACTTTGTTATACAGGGCCACGGGACTTTTTTGTACTCGATCAGGGGACTTTGTTATACTGGACCAGGGGACTTTTTTATACTCGATCAAGGGACTTTATTATACTCGATCACTGGACTTTTGTTATACTCAATCAGTGGACATTGTTATACTCGACCAGAGGCCTTTGTTATACTCGATCAGGGGACTTTGTTATAATCGATCAGGGGACTTTGTTATGCTCGATCTGGGGACTTTGTTATACTGGGCCAGGGGACATTTTTATACTCGATCAATGGGACTTGGTTATACTCGATCAGGGGACTTTTGTTATACACGATCAGGGGACATTGTTATACTCGACCAGGGGCCTTTGTTATACTCGATTAGAAAAATTTGTTATACTCGACCTGGATACTTTGTTATACTCGATTAGGGGACTTTGTTATGCTCGATCAGGGGTCTTTGTTATGCTTGATCTGGGGACTTTCCTATACTCCGCCTTGGACTTTGTTATATTCGATCACGGGATATGTTATACTCGATCAGGGGACTTTGTTATACTCGATCAGGGAACTTTCTTATACTCGATTAGAAAAATTTGTTATACTCGACCTGGATACTTTGTTATACTCGATCTGAGGAGTTTGTTATACTGCGCCAGGAGACGTTGTTATTCTCGATGAGGGGATATGTTATACTCGATCAGGGGACTTTGTTATATTCGATCATGGGATATGTTAAACTCGATCAGGGGACTTTGTTATACTCGATCAGGGGTCTTTGTTATACTTGTCCAGGGGCCTTTGTTATACTCGATCAGAGGACTTTGTTATACTCAATCGGGGGACTTTGTCTTACTCGATCAGGGCCTTTGTTATACTCGACCAGGGGACTTTGTTATAATCGATCAGGGGACTTTGTTATGCTCGATCTGGGGTCTTTGTTATACTGGGCCAAGAGACTTTGTAATACTTGATTAGGGGTAATGTTATACTCGATCAGGGGACTTTGTTATACTCGATCATGGGACTTTGTTATACTCGATCAGGAAACTTTGTTATACTCGTCCAGGGGGCTTTGTTATACTCGACCAGGGGACTGTGTTATACTCGATCAGGGGACTTTGTCTTACACGATCAGGGCCCTTTGCTTTACTCGATCGGGGGACTTTGTTATAATCGATCAGGGGACTTTGTTATGCTTTATCTGGGGACTTTGTTATACTGGGCCAGGGGACTTTTTATACTCGATCAATGGGACTTTGTTATACTCGATTAGGGGACTTTTGTTATACACGATCAGGGAACATTGTTATACTCGACCAGGAGCCTTTGTTATACTCGATCAGGGGATATGTTATACTCGGTCAGGGGACTTTGTTATACTCGATAAGGGGACTTTTTTATACTCAATCAGGGGACTTTGTTATACTCCACCAGGGACTTTGTTATACTCGATCAGGGGATATGTTATACTCGGTCAGGGGACTTTGTTATACTCGATAAGGGGACTTTTTTATACTCAATCAGGGGACTTTGTTATACTCGATCAGGAGACTTTGTTATACTTGATATGGGGACTTTGTTAAACTCGATTAGGGGCCTTTGTTATACTCGATCAAAGGACTTTGTTATTCTCGATCAGAGGCCTTTGTTATACTCGATCAGGGTAATTTGTTTTACTCGATCAGTTGACTCTTGTTATACTTGATCAGGGGGCTTCATCATACTCGATCAGGGTAGTTTGTTATACTCGATCAGGAGGCTTTGTTTTACTCGATCAGGGGACTTTGTTATACTCAACCAGGGGACTTTGTTATACTCGATTAGGGGCCTTTGTTATATTCGATGAGGGGGCTTTGTTATACTCGACCAGGGGACTTTGATATACTCGACCAGGGGAATTTGTTATACTCAATCAGGGGACTTTGTTATACTCGACCAGGGGACTTTCTTATACTTGACAAATGGACTTTGTTATACTCAATGAGGGGCCTTTGTTATATTCGATCAGTGGAATTTGTTATACTCGATCAGGGGACTGTGTTATACTTAACCAGGGGACTTTATTATACTCGATCAGAGGACTTTGTTATACTCGATCAGGGGACTTTGTTATATCGATTAGGGGCCTTTATTATACTCGATCAGAGGACTTTGTTTTACTCGTCCAGGGGGCTTTGTTATACTAGGATCAGGGGACTTTGTTATTCTCGACCAGGACACTTTTTATACTCGACCAGAGGCCTTTGTTATACTCGATCAGGGGACTTTGTTATACTGGACAAGGGGACTTTGTTATACTCGTCCAGGTGGCTTTGTTATACTAGGATCAGTGGTCTTTGTTATTATCGACCAGGGGACTTTTTTATACTCGACCAGAGGCCTTTGTTATACTCGGTGTGGGGACTTTGTTATAATCGATCAGGGGACTTTGTTATGCTCGAATTGGGGACTTTGTTATACTGGGCCTGGAGACTTTGAGTTTTCTCATCTGGGGATACCGACAGGGACTTTGTTATACCCTATCAGGGGACTTTGTTGTACTCGACAAGGGGACTTTTTATACTTGACCATTGGCCTTTGTTATACTCGATCAGGGGACTTTGTTATACTCGACCAGGGCACTTTGTTATACGCGATCAGGGGACTTTTTTATACTCGACCAGAGGACTTTGTTATACTCGATCAGGGGATATGTTATACTCGATCACAGGACTTTGTTATGCTCAACCAGGGGACTTTGTTATACTCGATCAGGGGACTTTTTTATCCTCGACCAGAGGACTTTGTTATACTCGATCAGGGGATATGTTATACTCGATCAGGGGACTTTGTTAAACTCAACCAGGGGACTTTATTTACTCGATCAGAGGACTTTTTATACTCGATCAGGGGACTTTGTTATATTCGATTAGGGGCCTTTATTATACTCGATCAGAGGTCTTTGTTATACTCGACCAGGGGACTTTGTTATACTCTATCAGGGGACTTTGTTATACTCGAACCAGGGGACTTTTTTATACTTGATCAGGGGACTTTGTCATACTCGACCAGAGGCCTTTGTTATACTCGATCGGGGGACTTTGTTATACTCGATCAGTAGAGTTTCCTATAATTGTTCAATGGACTTTGCTATACTCGATGAGGGGCCTTTGTTATACTCGATCAGGTGACTTTGTTATACGCGACCAGGGGACTTTTTTATACTCGATCAGGAGACTTTGTTATACTCGATCCGGGGACTTTGTTATACCGGGCCAGGGGACTTTGTTATACTCGATCAGGGGACTTTGTTATACTCGATCAGGGAACTTTGTTATACTCGTCCAGGGGGCTTTGTTATAATCGATCAGGGGACTTTGTTATGCTTGATCTGAGGAGTTTGTTATACTGCGCCAGGAGACGTTGTTATTCTCGATGAGGGGATATGTTATACTCGATCTGGGAACTTTGTTATATTCGATCAGGGGATATATTATACTCGATCAGGGGACTTTGTTATACTCGATCAGGGTTCTTTGTTATACTCGTCCAGGGGCCTTTGTTATACTCGATCAGAGGACTTTGTTATACTCAATCAGGGGACTTTGTCATACTCGATCAGGGCCTTTGTTATACTCGACTAGGGGACTTTGTTATAATCGATTAGGGGACTTTGTTATGCTCGATCTGGGGTCTTTGTTATACTGGGCCAGGAGACTTTGTAATACTCGATCAGAGGTAATGTTATACTCGATCAGGGGACTTTGTTATACTCGATCATGGGACTTTGTTATACACGATCAGGAAACTTTGTTATACTCGTCCAGGGGGCTTTATTATACTCGACCAGGGGACTGTGTTATACTGGATCAGAGGACTTTGTCTTACACGATCAGGGCCCTTTGCTTTACTCGACCGGGGGACTTTGTTATAATCGATCAGGGGACTTTGTTATGCTTTATCTGAGGACTTTGTTATACGCGATCAGGGGACTTTTTTATACTCGACCAGAGGACTTTGTTATACTCAATCAGGGGATAAGTTATACTCGATCAGGGGACTGTGTTATACTTAACCAGGGGACTTTATTATACTCGATCAGAGGACTTTGTTATACTCGATTAGGGGACTTTGTTATATTCGATTAGGGGCCTTTATTATACTCGATCAGAGGACTTTGTTTTACTCGTCCAGGGGGCTTTGTTATACTAGGATCAGGGGACTTTGTTATTCTCGACCAGGACACTTTTTTATACTCGACCAGAGGCCTTTGTTATACTCGATCAGGGGACTTTGTTATACTGGACAAGGGGACTTTGTTATACTCGTCCAGGGGGCTTTGTTATACTAGGATCAGGGGTCTTTGTTATTCTCGACCACGGGACTTTGTTATACTCGACCAGAGGCCTTTGTTATACTCGGTGTGGGGACTTTGTTATAATCGATTAGGGGACTTTGTTATGCTCGAATTGGGGACTTTGTTATACTGGGCCTGGAGACTTTGTTATTCTCGATCAATGGACATTGTTATGCTCGATCTGGGGACTTTGCTATACTGCGCCAGGAGACGTTGTTATTCTCGATGAGGGGATATGTTATACTCGATCAAGGGACTTTGTTATACTGGACCAGGGGACTTTGTTATAATCGATCAGGGGGCTTTGTTATGCTCGATCTTGGACTTTGTTATACTGCGCCAGGAGACGTTGTTATTCTCGATGAGGGGATATGTTATACTCGATCAGGGGACTTTGTTATACTGGACCAGGGGACTTTGTTATATTCGATCAGGGGACTTTGTTATACTCGATCAGGGGACTTTATTATACTCGCCCAGGGGGCTTTGTTATACGAGGATCAGGGGACTTTGTTATTCTCGACCAGGGGACTTTGTTATACTCGACCAGAGGCCTTTGTTATACTCGATCAGGGGACTTTGATATACTGGACCAGGGGACTTTGTTATACTCGTCCAGGGGGCATTGTTATACTCGATCAGGGGACTTTGTTATACTAGATGAGGGGACTTTGTCTTACTCGATCAGGGCCCTCTGCTATACTCGACCAGGGGACTTTGTTTAAATCGATCAGGGGACTTTGTTATGCTCGATATGGGGACTTTGTTGTACAGGGCCGCGTGACTTTTTTGTACTCGATCAGGGGACTTTGTTATACTGGACCAGGGGACTTTTTTATACTCGATCAAGGGACTTTATTATACTCGATCACTGGACTTTTGTTATACTCGATCAGGGGACATTGTGATACTCGACGAGAGGCCTTTGTTATACTCGATCAGGGAACTTTCTTATAATCGATCAGGCGACTTTGTTATGCTCGATCTGGGGACTTTGTTATACTGGGCCAGGGGACATTTTTATACTCGCGTCCAGGGCTTGTTATACCAGGATCAGGGTCTTTGGTTATTCTCGACCACGTGTGGGACTTTGTTACTCGGACCAGAGGCCCTTTGTTATACCTTTCGTGTGGGGACTTTGTTATAATCGATTAGGACTTTTGTTATGCTGGGCCTGGAGACTTGTTATTCTCGATCAACGGACATTGTTGCGTTCTCGATCTGGGGATCTTTGCTATACTGCGCCAGAGACGTTGTTATTCTCGATGAGGGGATAGTGTTATACTCGATCAAGGACTTTGTTATACTGACCAGGGACTTTGTTATAATCAGATCAGGGCTTTGTTACGCTCGATCTGGGGACTTGTTATACTGCGCCAGAGACGTTGTTATTCTCGATGAGGGATATGTTATACTCGATCAGGGACTTGTTATACCGGGACCAGGGACTTTGTTATACCCGATTAGGGACTTTGTTATACTCGATCAGGACTTTGTTATACTCGCCCAGGGGGCTTTGTTATACGAGGATCAGGGGACTTTGTTATTCTCGACCAGGGGACTTTGTTATACTCGACCAGAGGCCTTTGTTATACTCGATCAGGGGACTTTGTTAAACTGGACCAGGGGACTTTGTTATACTCGTCCAGGGGGCTTTGTTATACTCGATCAGGGGACTTTGTTATACTAGATGAGGGGACTTTGTCTTACTCGATCAGGGCCCTCTGCTATACTCGACCAGGGGACTTTGTTATAATCGATCAGGGGACTTTGTTATGCTCGATATGGGGACTTTGTTATACAGGGCCACGGGACTTTTTTGTACTCGATCAGGGGACTTTGTTATACTGGACCAGGGGACTTTTTTATACTCGATCAAGGGACTTTATTATACTCGATCACTGGACTTTTGTTATACTCGATCAGGGAAATTGTTATACTCGACCAGAGGCCTTTGTTATACTCGATCAAGGGACTTTGCTATAATCGATCAGTGGACTTTGTTATGCTCGATCTGGGGACTTTGTTATACTGGGCCAGGGGACATTTTTATACTCGATCAATGGGACTTGGTTATACTCGATCAGGGGACTTTTGTTATACACGATCAGGGAACATTGTTATACTCGACCAGGGGCCTTTGTTATACTCGATTAGAAAAATTTGTTATACTCGACCTGGATACTTTGTTATACTCGATTAGGGGACTTTGTTATGCTCGATCAGGGGTCTTTGTTATGCTTGATCTGGGGACTTTCCTATACTCCGCCTTGGACTTTGTTATATTCGATCACGGGATATGTTATACTCGATCAGGGGACTTTGTTATACTCGATCAGGGAACTTTCTTATACTCGATTAGAAAAATTTGTTATACTCGACCTGGATACTTTGTTATACTCGATCTGAGGAGTTTGTTATACTGCGCCAGGAGACGTTGTTATTCTCGATGAGGGGATATGTTATACTCGATCAGGGGACTTTGTTATATTCGATCATGGGATATGTTATACTCGATCAGGGGACTTTGTTATACTCGAGCAGGGGTCTTTCTTATACTTGTCCAGGGGCCTTTGTTATACTCGATCAGAGGACTTTGTTATACTCAATCAGGGGACTTTGTCTTACTCGATCAGGGCCTTTGTTATACTCGACCAGGGACTTTGTTATAATCGATCAGGGGACTTTGTTATGCTCGATCTGGGGTCTTTGTTATACTGGGCCAAGAGACTTTGTAATACTCGATTAGGGGTAATGTTATACTCGATCAGGGGACTTTGTTATACTCGATCATGGGACTTTGTTATACTCGATCAGGAAACTTTGTTATACTCGTCCAGGGGGCTTTGTTATACTCGACCAGGGGACTGTGTTATACTCGATCAGGGGACTTTGTCTTACACGATCAGGGCCCTTTGCTTTACTCGATCGGGGGACTTTGTTATAATCGATCAGGGGACTTTGTTATGCTTTATCTGGGGACTTTGTTATACTGGGCCAGGGGACTTTTTATACTCGATCAATGGGACTTTGTTATACTCGATTAGGGGACTTTTGTTATACACGATCAGGGAACATTGTTATACTCGACCAGGAGCCATTGTTATACTCGATCAGGGGATATGTTATACTCGGTCAGGGGACTTTGTTATACTCGATAAGGGGACTTTTTTATACTCAATCAGGGGACTTTGTTATACTCCACCAGGGACTTTGTTATACTCGATCAGGGGATATGTTATACTCGGTCAGGGGACTTTGTTATACTCGATAAGGGGACTTTTTTATACTCAATCAGGGGACTTTGTTATACTCGATCAGGAGACTTTGTTATACTTGATATGGGGACTTTGTTAAACTCGATTAGGGGCCTTTGTTATACTCGATCAAAGGACTTTGTTATTCTCGATCAGAGGCCTTTGTTATACTCGATCAGGGTAATTTGTTTTACTCGATCAGTTGACTTTGTTATACTTGATCAGGGGGCTTCATCATACTCGATCAGGGTAGTTTGTTATACTCGATCAGGAGGCTTTGTTTTACTCGATCAGGGGACTTTGTTATACTCAACCAGGGGACTTTGTTATACTCGATTAGGGGCCTTTGTTATATTCGATGAGGGGGCTTTGTTATACTCGACCAGGGGACTTTGCTATACTCGACCAGGGGACTTTGTTATACTCAATCAGGGGACTTTGTTATACTCGACCAGGGGACTTTCTTATACTTGACAAATGGACTTTGTTATACTCAATGAGGGGCCTTTGTTATATTCGATCAGTGGAATTTGTTATACTCGACCAGGGGACTTTGTTATACGCGATCAGGGGACTGTATTATACTCGACCAGAGGACTTTGTTATACTCAATCAGGGGATAAGTTATACTCGATCAGGGGACTGTGTTATACTTAACCAGGGGACTTTATTATACTCGATCAGAGGACTTTGTTATACTCGATCAGGGGACTTTGTTATATCGATTAGGGTCCTTTATTATACTCGATCAGAGGACTTTGTTTTACTCGTCCAGGGGGCTTTGTTATACTAGGATCAGGGGACTTTGTTATTCTCGACCAGGACACTTTTTATACTCGACCAGAGGCCTTTGTTATACTCGATCAGGGGACTTTTTTATACTCGACCAGAGGCCTTTGTTATACTCGGTGTGGGGACTTTGTTATAATCGATCAGGGGACTTTGTTATGCTCGAATTGGGGACTTTGTTATACTGGGCCTGGAGACTTTGTTATTCTCGATCAACGGACATTGTTATGCTCGATCTGGGGACTTTGCTATACTGCGCCAGGAGACGTTGTTATTCTCGATGAGGGGATATGTTATACCTCGATCAAGGGACTTTGTTATACTGGACCAGGGGACTTTGTTATAATCGATCAGGGGCTTTGTTATACTGATCCTGGGGACTTTGTTATACTGCGCCAGGAGACTGTTATTCTCGATGAGGGATATGTTATACCGATCAGGGGACTTTGTTATACTGGACCAGGACTTTGTTATACTCGATCAAGGACTTTGTTATATACTCGATCAGGGGACTGTTGCCCTACTCACTTGAGGCACATATCTACGAGATCAGGGGACTTTTGTTATTCTCGACCAGGGACTTTGCTATACTCGACCCAGGGCCTTTATTTATACTCGATCAGGGACTTTGTTATACTGGACCAGGGACTTTGTTATACTCGTCCAGGAGGCTTTGATATACTCGATCAGGGGACTTTGTTATACTAGATCAGGGGACTTTGTCTTACTCGATCAGAGCCCTCTGCTATACTCGACCAGGGGACTTTGTTATAATCGATCAGGGGACTTTGTTATGCTCGATATGGGGACTTTGTTATACAGGGCCAGGGGACTTTTTTGTACTCGATCAGGGGACTTTGTTATACTGGACCAGGGGACTTTTTTATACTCGATCAAGGGACTTTATTATACTCGATCACTGGACTTTTGTTATACTCGATCAGGGGACATTGTTATACTCGACCAGAGGCCTTTGTTATACTCGATCAGGGGACTTTGTTATAATCGATCAGGGGACTTTGTTATGCTCGATCTGGGACATTGTTATACTGGGCCAGGGGACATTTTTATACTCGATCAATGGGACTTGGTTATACTCGATCAGGGGGCTTTCGTTATACACGATCAGGGGACATTGTTATACTCGACCAGGGGCCTTTGTTATACTCGATTAGAAAAATTTGTTTTACTCGACCTGGATACTTTGTTATACTCGATTAGGGGACATTGTTATGCTCGATTAGGGGTCTTTGTTATGCTCGATCTGGGGACTTTCCTATACTCGGCCAGGGACTTTGTTATATTCGATCACGGGATATGTTATACTCGATCAGGGGACTTTGTTATACTCGGTCAGGGGTCTTTGTTATACTCGTGCAGGGGGCTTTGTTATACTCGATTAGGGGACTTTGTTATACTCGATCAGGGGACTTTGTCTTACTCACTCAGGGCCTTTGTTATACTCGATCAGGGGACTTTGTTATAATCAATCAGGGGACTTTGTTATACTCGATCAGGGGACTTTGTTATACTCGTCCAGGGGGCTTTGTTATACTCGTCCAGGGGGCTTTGTTATAATCGATCTGGTGACTTTGTTATACTGCGCCAGGAGACGTTGTTATTCTCGAAGAGGGGATATGTTATACTCGATCAGGGGACTTTGTTATACTCAAACAGGGGACTTTGTTATACTCGTCCAGGGGGCTTTGTTATAATCGATCGGGGGACTTTGTTATGCTCGATCTGGGGACTTTGTTATACTGCGCCAGGAGACGTTGTTATTCTCGATGAGGGGATATGTTATACTCGATCAGGGGACTTTGTTATACTGGACCAGGGGACTTTGTTATACTCCACCAGGGACTTTGTTTTACTTGATCAGGGGATATGTTATACTCGGTCAGGGGACTTTGTTATACTCGATAAGGGGACTTTTTTATACTCAATCAGGGGACTTTGTTATACTCCACCAGGGACTTTGTTATACTTGATCAGGGGATATGTTATACTCGGTCAGTGGACTTTGTTATACTCGATAAGGGGACTTTTTTATACTGAATCAGGGGACTTTGTTATACTCGATCAGGAGACTTTGTTATACTTGAAATGGGGACTTTGTTAAACTCGATGAGGGGCCTTTGTTATACTCGATCAAAGGACTTTGTTATTCTCGATCAGGGGCCTTTGTTATACTCGATCAGGGGAATTTGTTTTACTCGATCAGTTGACTTTGTTATACTTGATCAGGGGGCTTTATCATACTCGATCAGTTTACTTTGTTATACTCGATCAGGAGGCTTTGTTTTACTCGATCAGGGGACTTTGTTATACTCAACCAGGGGACTTTGTTATACTCGATTAGGGGCCTTTGTTATATTCGATGAGGGGGCTTTGTTATACTCGACCAGGGGACTTTGCTATACTAGACCAGGGGACTTTGTTATACTCAATCAGGGGACTTTGTTATATTCGACCAGGGGACTTTCTTATACTTGACAAATGGACTTTGTTATACTCAATGAGGGGCCTTTGTTATATTCGATCAGTGGAATTTGTTATACTCGACCAGGGGACTTTGTTATACGCGATCAGGGGACTTTTTTATACTCGACCAGAGGACTTTGTTATACTCAATCAGGGGATAAGTTATACTCGATCAGGGGACTGTGTTATACTTAACCAGGGGACTTTATTATACTCGATCAGAGTACTTTGTTATACTCGATCAGGGGACTTTGTAATATTCGATTAGGGGCCTTTATTATACTCGATCAGAGGACTTTGTTTTACTCGTCCAGGGGGCTTTGTTATACTAGGATGAGGGGACTTTGTTATTCTCGACCAGGACACTTTTTTATACTCGACCAGAGGCCTTTGTTATACTCGATCAGGGGACTTTGTTATACTGGACAAGGGGACTTTGTTATACTCGTCCAGGGGGTTTTGTTATACTAGGATCAGGGGTCTTTGTTATTCTCGACCAGGGGACTTTGTTATACTCGACCAGAGGCCTTTGTTATACTCGGTGTGGGGACTTTGTTTTAATCGATCAGGGGACTTTGTTATGCTCGAATTGGGGACTTTGTTATACTGGGCCTGGAGACTTTGTTTTTCTCGATCAACGGACATTGTTATGCTCGATCTGGGGACTTTGCTATACTGCGCCAGGAGACGTTGTTATTCTCGATGAGGGGATATGTTATACTCGATCAAGGGACTTTGTTATACTGGACCAG